>NW_019234159.1:0-2402 GCF_002742605.1 Olea europaea var. sylvestris
GATAGCAGGCAAAAAGGCGAAACAAACTATGACTCATCTTGAAGAGGCACTTGTCAAACTCTTTCATGCGGCCAGGGCCTAAACAAAAATTGGGAAAATTCAACTTGTTCCACCACTGAAGAAATTCTCCAATAAAGGTAAAATGAAAATTGCCTTCAAAAGGCTAAAACTCTCATTTAGGGGTAAGCGTTGGAGGAATCCGTCTGGGTATTTAAAAATTCGAAACCACCAATTTAAATGTCATAAATGGAACAATTTGGTTCCATATAACTTTTGGAATAGAATTGGACAAACTACTTATGCCCTACATGGTCACGACCAATCTGTTTTGGTAGTGACCGCAAAAAAAGCTCGGGTAACGCGTTTCAGCAGGACAGAACAACTTGCGGTAGGGGACGCAAACAGATTCAAGCAGG
This sequence comes from Olea europaea var. sylvestris, assembly GCF_002742605.1. NCBI lineage: Eukaryota > Viridiplantae > Streptophyta > Magnoliopsida > Lamiales > Oleaceae > Olea > Olea europaea. Next base: position 417 of record NW_019234159.1, read on the forward strand.
GGACATAGGCAGACTCAGGCTGGGGACGCAGGTAGCCTGTTTGGCAGAACGTAGGCTGCCTGAAGCAGACAGTTTTCTAGCAAGTTAATGAAAAACCTGACGCAGGCAGACTCAGGCTGGGGACGCAGATAGCCTGTTTGGCAGAACTCAGGCTGCCTGAAGCAGACAATTTTTCAGCACATTAATGAGGTTTTTCTAAGTCTCGAACCTGCCATATTGGAAGGAAAACCTACGGCCGGATATTTTTGGGGATTCAAGTGGGCAACTTGCACAATTTGTCCACTTGTGCCACTTGGCCACTTGCAGGATATTATCAAGAAGCAAGCTAAGTACGAGTTGGCACTATGAAAAAGACATATCCACTTGCAAGGAAAATGGTAGAGAATGTCCACTTGATGACAACTAAGTATGAAAGGTTTAAGACAACTTGCCTCCAATGAGGGCCCTTGGATAAAATTAATCTTGACCATTGATTTGAAGACAACTTGCAAGGTTTTCACTTATAAATAGAGATGGAAGTCTCATTTGTAAATCATCTAGAGTGAAGTGAGTTTATACATTAGAGAGATTGTAAAGTTTTCCCTTTCATTTATACAAAGAAAGTTTCCCCAACCTTACTTATTTTTCATATATTCCTTACTCCAAAATTCCCTTCTCAAAGTGATTATAATTTAGTCTCATTGGTTAAATTATTTGTGAGCATGGAAAGGCTAACTTAACGTTTTTTCGTGAGGGATGGGAATTGTCAAACGTTAAGGTCACACGATTCTAGTTGTTCGGGTGTAACGAAACTAGGTCCGTGACAAGTGGTATTAGAGCCTCGTTTGTAGGCCATTATAATGGTTGATTCTCAACAAACTGTTGATATTGAGATTGAGGAGAGAGGTCGAGGTGCAGCCCCAACTAAAGCAAGGAAATCTTGAGGCAAAGTAAGATGAGGGAAGCCACCAACATGGAGGGTAAACTTGAGCAAATCATCACAAATATGGGTGATCAGGTCGAATCTCTTGAAAGGAGGGACACGCCATTGGAAAGTTAGAAACTCTACAATTTAATGTCCAAGAGATGATGGACACACAAGCATCCTTGGAAAATGATGTCCAAACGATGAAAGATGACGCTCGAGTTGTGGTAGCCGGACAAGCCATGGTGAAGGATGATTTTGGTCGTTTCCAAACCAAAGTCTTGGATTCCATTTTCGCCATGGATGGCCAAGTTAACCAATTGGCCATGATGATGGAGAGAATGAGCAAAGAGCTAGATCAATTCAAGTAATCCACTGTCGGTACAAGTAGAGGTGCCGCTTCAACTATTGTTACCCCGAGGATTGAATACCCGAAGACTAAACATTATGATGGGCAACGGGATGCCAAAGATGTGGAAAACTTCCTATGACAAATGGAAGTCTACTTTGAAGGCGTAAATCTTGTTGATGAAGCCATGAAAGTCCAGACTACTTCTATATATCTTATCGACACTGCATCTCTTTGGTGGCGTCGTAAGCATGCCGATGTTGAAAATGGAGCTTGCAGAATTGATACCTGGGATGAGTTCAAAAGGGAGCTAGAAAGGTAATTTTACCCTGAGAATGTCGTGTACAAGGCCCACAAGAAACTAAGGAAATTGAAATGAAAATGGACCATTTGTGACTATGTCAAAGAGTTCACGACCCTTCATGCTAGAAGATGTCTGGCTATATTATTTCATGGATGGATGTACAACATGTGTGCGACAAGAATTACAACATCGCAGGGTCAAAAATGTAGATGAGGCAGTTGCGTTCTTGAATCTTTGACGGAGTTCCAAAGGAGTTCGGAGTTGCAAGCAAGGACTTTCAAACAAACTAAAGGGAATTTTAGCAAAGGCGGAGGTGATGTACGACAAGACAAGCAGCGGAATAAATCGGATTGGAGGCCAAATCCCAAAGTTGATTACAAATCTGGTGGCAACAAACCAACTACTTGGCAGAAAGAGTATGATGATAAA
>NW_019234160.1:0-2402 GCF_002742605.1 Olea europaea var. sylvestris
ATGATATATTTCCTGTTGGTAGAGAAAAAATAGAAGAAATATACAGAGATATAGATTATAATTGTAGAAATAATATAGGATTTAATCCTGTAGGAACTAGTAGAGAAATAAGAAAAGTAGAAGATATTATAACTAAACATACAAATATACAAGAAGAAATCTCAAAAGGATTATTTAAAGGATATATAACTAAGAGAGGTCAACCTATAATCTTTGAAGAACTATTAAAATATAAAGAATATTTAAAGGTGTTCAAAAGATTGAAAAATATAGATATAGGACCTGATTGACAATTCTTTAAAAATATAAGATAGATATTGAAAATAATTTCATTAAGGGCAATATAGTACTTTTGATAAGAAAGGCTATTGTGAAAAATAGGAGGAAATTACCAGCTATTTTCAAAGTTGTCCCGAATAGAATATGAACACAAGAGACGACTGCAATAGAATTTGAGGTGGGAGAAATTAAACAAGAAGTACTACTTCTCATACTCTCTTTCTTTTCCCTTTTTTGTATAATTTCTTTTTATCTATTCATGATCGATGAAAGGCGGTGATTCAACACCCTTCTGTTTACCCGGTAATGTTTGGCGTTTCCACCACTCCGTCAAGTATGCAAGACCTGAAAAATGAAAGCGGGGCTTTCTCCCCCGTTTTACCTCCGGCATGAGAATTAGTTTTCAGACTTGGAAAGAATATATTTGAAGATCAGATGGCTAAAAAGGAGAATGGGAGCTAAAAAAAAAATCATCCCTTACCTGTGTCTCATCCGGGGGTATTTATAGATATTAGGCACTAGGTAACCGCTGGGCGGTTGTGGTGCCACGTGTCCCACGATGATATTCCCACTACACCCACGTTCTGAGTGATGAGTCCTTAACTTCCTGTCTGAAGATTGTACCTGTATCAGCGGCCATGTAACCTTGTCGATTCGTTAAAGGTTTTATGGCTAAGTGTTTGGACAAAGGATATCATTCCCGTTGAGGATTTCGCTTAGTGGTAGAATGATTTCTTGGGGTAGCGGTAGAGCGCCCTTTGGTGGTTGTGGTAGAGCGCTCCCTAGACGTGTAGTGGTAGAACGCCCTATGAGAGTCGATGGCCTTGCACTGGTGTGCTGTGATTTGCCTTGCTCGTCCTTGGGGGTGTCTCCTTCTACCAACCTATATCAATCGAGATAAAATACATTTCTAGCCAACTCAATAGTCAATTTGGATGAAATTATTTATTTAAGAATTCGCAGAAAGCTTAGAGGAGATCTAACATCTCTCAACTCAAATTCTACATATCATCATTTGTGCTACAAAAGAAAGACTCACTCACATGCATAATGCCAAGAAGAAATAGATATATGGCTATAAGTGTGAAAGAAGGTATGCAATTTATGTTACTTTCTTTTGCTAGTGAAATCTAGAACAAGTTAGTGCTATAATCACTGTGCCGTTTTGTCATTTCTTCATGTCTCTCTCTTTATTGGGCCTATTCTCCTTTCTCGAGAAACACTTGAGCTTGGCTGCCTTGGGCCATGGGCCCATTTCCATTCTTCTTCTTCGACCCTTTTCCCTCTACCCCGCTCTCGCTCTCTCTCTCTACAGTAGCGCTAGTTTACTCACGCATCGACTGTATGCCTCCACTTGTAAATATTTATCATTGCAGCTATGGCGGAACATTCAAACATTGAAGCCGGGAGAATAAGAAGAAGAAGCGATATTGAAAGCATGAGATGTCCTCACTGCGCCGGCCCTCTTTCCAAAGAGATGGTAAAAATTATTACTTTTTATAGTTTCTAATTCTGTTTTACGCAGTTTCTCAGTATTGAACTTTAATTCATTTGCAGGAGACCAGTGACTGGACTGTTCCGCTGCTAATTAGGGATAGCTTTTCTATGGTATGGCTTGTTTGAATAGTAAATTTATGCATTTTGTGTACCTTATTAAGCGTTTCTGCCAAATTTCTTGCTGATTTAAGATAGGATCGGCTGTTGGTGGCACTGCGGTGGCCTTTTATGGCTTCAACCATGGTATGCTAAGCTTTCTTTATTCGTATAATTTCTCCATTGTTTTTTCCCTGTAGTTAAGTCTTCAATTGTGGATTTAACAATCATGGTTGCTTTCTTTCCTGTCTTTGATGAGTAAACAGTAATCCGATTGTGGTTAAATAAATATAAAGTAAACCAATGAAATCTTAATAGATACCGCAGGCGTCGGAGTGGCTTTCTGCCATCTATTTCCTTGGATAATGTTATTTTTCAAAACTTCAAATACTGGTATTTGTGTATGAGCATTTTATTCTACTAGGATGTGAGGAAGATCATAGTCTGCAGACTGACTTTATACTCCCTTTATAATTTTTCTGCAGCCACGCCAATTGTTCAGAGGTGGATCAAAGGACCTATGTGGTTGC
>NW_019234161.1:0-2402 GCF_002742605.1 Olea europaea var. sylvestris
TTGTTTCCGATCAATCAGTCAAATTTGAGCCCATTCCGACACCGTCGCGAAAAATGACGAAATTGACCCCGGCGCGATTTTTGCTTCCGATCAATCAGTCAAATTTGGACCCATTCCGACACCGTCGCGAAAAATGACAAAATTGCCCCCGGTGCGATTTTTGTTTCCGATCAATCAGTCAAATTTGAGCCCATTCCGACACCGTCGGAATGGACCCGGCGCGATTTTTGTTTCCGATCAATCAGTCAAATTTCAGCCGATTCCGACACCGTCGCGAAAAATGACGAAATTGCCCCCGGCGCGATTTTTGTTTCCGCTCAATCAGTCAAATTTGAGTCCATTCCGACACCGTCGGAATGGACCCGGCGCGATTTTTGTTTCCGATCAATCAGTCAAATTTCCGCCGATTCCGACACCGTCGCGAAAAATGACGAAATTGCCCCCGGCGCGATTTTTGTTTCCGCTCAATCAGTCAAATTTGAGTCCATTCCGACACCGTCGGAATGGACCCGGCGCGATTTTTGTTTCCGATCAATCAGTCAAATTTCCGCCGATTCCGACACCGTCGCGAAAAATGACGAAATTGCCCCCGGCGCGATTTTTGTTTCCGCTCAATCAGTCAAATTTGAGTCCATTCCGACACCGTCGGAATGGACCCGGCGCGATTTTTGTTTCCGATCAATCAGTCAAATTTCCGCCGATTCCGACACCGTCGCGAAAAATGACGAAATTGCCCCCGGCGCGATTTTTGTTTCCGATCAATCAGTCAAATTTGAGCCCATTCCGACATCGTCGCGAAAAATGACGAAATTGACCCCGGCGCGATTTTTGTTTCCGATCAATCAGTCAAATTTGGACCCATTCCGATACCGTCGCGAAAAATGACGAAATTACCCCCGGCGCGATTTTTGTTTTCCCTCAATCAGTCAAATTTTAGCCGATTCTGACACCGTTGCGAAAAATGACGAAATTGCCTCCGGCGCGATTTTTGTTTCCCATCAATAAGTCAAATTTTAGCCGATTCCGGCACCGTCGCGAAAAATGACGAAATTGGCCCCGGCGCGATTTTTGTTTCCGATCAATCAGTCAAATTCTAGCCGATTCCGAGACCGTCGCGAAAATTGACGAAATTGCCCCCGGGCGCGATTTTTGTTTCCGATCAATCAGTCAAATTCTAGCCGATTCCGAGACCGTCGCGAAAATTGACGAAATTGCCCCCGGGCGCGATTTTTGTTTCCGATCAATCAGTCAAATTCTAGCCGATTCCGAGACCGTCGCGAAAATTGACGAAATTGCCCCCGGGCGCGATTTTTGTTTCCGATCAATCAGTCAAATTCTAGCCGATTCCGAGACCGTCGCGAAAATTGACGAAATTGCCCCCGGGCGCGATTTTTGTTTCCGATCAATCAGTCAAATTTCAGCCGATTCCGACACCGTCGCGAAAAATGACGAAATTGCCCCCGGCGCAATTTTTTTTCCCATTAATCAGTCAATTTTGAGCCCATTCCGACGCCGTCGCAAAAAATGACGAAATTGCTCCCGGCGCGATTTTTGTTTCCGATCAATCAGTCAAATTTTAGTTGATTCCGACACCATCGCGAAAAATGACAAAAATTCCCCCGGCGCGATTTTTGTTTCCTATTAGTCTGTCAAATTTTGGCCGATTCCGACACCGTCGAGAAAAATGACGAAATTGCCCCGGTGCAATTTTTGTTTCCGATCAATCAGTCAAATTTGAGCCCATTCCGACACCGTCGCGAAAAATGACGAAATTGACCCCGGCGCGATTTTTGTTTCCGATCAATCAGTCAAATTTGGACCCATTCCGACACCGTCGCGAAAAATGACGAAATTGCCCCCGGTGCGATTTTTGTTTCCGATCAATCAGTCAAATTTGGGCCCATTCTGACATCGTCGCGAAAAATGACGAAATTGACCCCGGCGCGATTTTTGTTTCCGATCAATAAGTTGACGAAATTGCCCCCGGCGCGATTTTTGTTTCCGATCAATCAGTCAAATTTGGACCCATTCCGGCACCGTCGTGAAAAATGAAGAAATTGCCCCCGACGCGATTTTTTGTTTCCGATCAATCAGTCAATTTTGAGCCCATTCCGACGCCGTCGCGAAAAATGACGAAATTGACCCCGGCGCGATTTTTGTTTTCGATCAATCAGTCAAATTTGGGCCCATTCCGACACCGTCGCGAAAAATGACGAAATTGCCCACGGCGCGATTATTGTTTCCCCTAAATCAGTCAAATTTTAGCCGATTCCGACACCGTCGCGAAAAATGACGAAATTGCCCCCGGCGCAATTTTTTTTTCCCATTAATCAGTCAATTTTGAGCCCATTCCGAAGCCGTCGCGAAAAAAGACGAAATTGCCCCAGGCGGGATTTTTGTTT
>NW_019234162.1:0-2402 GCF_002742605.1 Olea europaea var. sylvestris
TGTCAAATTTGATTGGAAGCACGCAAATGAACAAAGTCCAGGTGAAATTTTAGTCAAATTTGATTGTAAACGCGATAATGAACTAAACTCAGGTGAAATTTTAATCAAATTTAATTAGGAAAACGCAATTGTACCATACCATTGTGAAATTTTAATCAAACATGATTGGAAACACGCAAATGAGCACGATTCGGGTGAAATTTTTGTCAAATTTTATTCTAAACGCGCCAATGAACCAAACTCAGGTGAAATTTTAGTCAAATTTGATTGGGAATGTGCCAATGAACCAAATCAATGTGAAATTTTAGTCAAATTTGATTTGAAGCATGCAAATGAACATAATCCAAGTGAAATTTTAGTAAAATTAGATTGCAGACGTGCTAATGAACCAAATTCAGCTGAAATTTTAGTCAAATTTGATTGGGAATGCGTAAATAAATCAAACCATTGTGAAATTATAGCCAGATTTGATTGGAAACACGCAAATGAACATAATTTTGGTGAAATTTTAATGAAATGTGATTAGAAACTCGAAAATGAACATAATCCAGGTGAGATTTTAGTCAAATTTGATTGTAAACGATCCAATGAACCAAACTCAGGCGATGTTTTAGTCAAATTTGATTGGGAACCCATAAATGAACCAAATTAATGGGAAATTTTAGTCAAATTTTATAGGAAATGCACAAACGAACATAATCCAGGTGACATTATAATCAAAGTTGATTGTAAAAGTGCCAATGAACCAAACTCAGGTGAAATTTTAGTCAAATTTGATCGGGAACGCGCCAATGAACATAATCCACGTGAGATTTTAGTCAAATTTGATTGTAAACGCGCCAATGAACCAAACTCAGCCGAAATTTTAGTCAAATTTGATTGTAAACGAGCGAATGAACCAAACTCAGGTGAAATTTTAGTCAATTTTTATTGGGAACGCGCCAATGAACCAAATCAGTGTGAAATTTTAGTCAATTTTGATTGTAAACACGCTAATGAACCAAATTCAAGTGAAATTTTAGTCAAATTTGATTGGGAAAATGCTCCAATGAACAAAACTCAGGTGAAATTTCTGTCAAAATTGATTGGAAACACGCAAATGAACATAATCTATGTGAAATTATGGTGAAATTTGATTGTAAACACGCCAATGAACCAAACTCAGGTGAAATTTTAGTCAAATTCGATTGGAAACACTCAAATGAACATAATTCTTATGAAATTTTTGTCAAATTTGATTGGAAACTCGGAAATGAACATAATCCAGGTGAGATTTTAGTCAAATTTGATTCTAAACGCACCAATGAACCAAACTCAGGTGAAATTTTAGTCAAATTCGATTGGAAACACTCAAATGAACATAATTCTTATGAAATTTTTGTCAAATTTGATTGGAAACTCGGAAATGAACATAATCCAGGTGAGATTTTAGTCAAATTTGATTCTAAACGCACCAATGAACCAAACTCAGGTGAAATTTTAGTCAAATTCGATTGGAAACACTCAAATGAACATAATTCTTATGAAATTTTTGTCAAATTTGATTGGAAACTCGGAAATGAACATAATCCAGGTGAGATTTTAGTCAAATTTGATTCTAAACGCACCAATGAACCAAACTCAGGTGAAATTTTAGTCAAATTTGATTGGAAACACGCAAATGAACATAATCCATGTGAAATTTTAGTAAAATTAGATTCCAAACGCGCCAATGAGCCATAGTCAGGTGAAATTTTTGTCAAATTTGATTGGGAACGCGCGAATGAACCAAACCATTGTGAAATTTTAGTCAAATTCGATTGGAAACACTCAAATGAACATAATTCTTATGAAATTTTTGTCAAATTTGATTGGAAACTCGGAAATGAACATAATCCAGGTGAGATTTTAGTCAAATTTGATTGTAAACGTGCCAATGAACCAAACTCAGGTGATATTTTAGTCGAATTTGATTGGGAATGCGTGAATGAACCAAATTAATGGGAAATTTTAGTCAAATTTTATAGGAAACACACAAACGAACCTAATCCAGGTGACATTATAGTCAAAGTTGACTGTAAACGCGCCAATGAACCAAACTCAGGTGAAATTTTAGTCAAATTTGATCGGAAACGCGCCAATGAATATAATCAATGTGAAATTTTAGTTAAATTTGATTGGAAACACACAAATGAAGAAAATCTAGGTGAAATTTTAGTCAAATTTGACGGTGAACGCGCCAATGAATCAAACTCAGGTGAAATTTTAGTCAAATTTGATTGGAAACACGCCTGCGAACCAAATCATTGTGAAATTTTAATCAAATTTGATTGGAAACTCGAAATGAACATAATCCAGGTGAGATTTTAGTAAAATTTTATTGTAAAAGAGCCATAGAACCGAACCTAGGTGAAATTTTAGTC
>NW_019234163.1:0-2401 GCF_002742605.1 Olea europaea var. sylvestris
GCCGGAGGCAATTTCCTCATTTTTCGCGACGGTGTCGGAATGGGCTAAAATTTGACAGCTTGATCGGGAACAAAAATCGCGCCAGGGGCAATTTCGTCATTTTTCGCGAAAATGTCGGAACGGGCTAAAATTTGACATACTCATCGAAAACAAAAATCGCACCGGGACAATTTCGTCATTTTTCGCGACGGTGTCGGAATGGGTTAAAATTTAACAGATTCATCGGAAACAAAAATTGCGCCGAGGGCAATTTCCTCATTTTTCGCGACGATGTCGGAATGGGCTACAATTTGACAGCTTGATCGGGAACAAAAATCGCGCCGGGGGCAATTTCGTCATTTTTCGCGGCAATGTCGGAACGGGCTAAAATTTGACAGATTCGTCGGAAACAAGAATCGCGCCCGGGGCAATTTCGTCATTTTTCGCGACGGTGTCGGAATGGGGTAAAATTTGGAAGCTTGTTCGGGAACAAAAATCGCGCGGGGGGCAATTTCGTCATTTTTCGCGACAATGTCGGAACGGGTTAAAATTTGACAGATTCATCGGAAATAAAAATCGCGCCGGGGACAATTTCGTCATTTTTCGCGACGGTGTCGGAATGGGCTAAAATTTGACTGATCGATCGGAAACAAATATCGCGTCGAGGGCAATTTCTTCATTTTTTGCGACGGTATCTGAATGGGCTAAAATTTGACAGATTCGTAGGAAACAAAAATCGCACCGGGGCAATTACGTCATTTTTCGCGACGATGTCTGAATGGGCTAAAATTTGACTGATTGATCGGAAACAGAAATCGCCCCGGGGGCAATTTCGTCATTTTTCGCGACGGTGTCGGAATGGGGTAAAATTTGACTTATCGATCGGAAACAAAAATCACACCGAGGGCAATTTCGTCATTTTTCGCGACGGTATCTGAATTGGCTAAAATTTGACTGATTGATCGGAAACAAAAATCCCGTCGGGGGCAATTTCGTCATTTTTTGCGACGGTCTCTGAATGAGCTAAAATTATACTGATTGATCAGAAACAAAAATCGCGCCCGGGGCAATTTCATCATTTTTCGCGACTGCGTCGGAATGGGCTAAAATTTGACAGATTAATCGGAAACAAAAATCGCGCGGGGAAAACTTCTTCATTTTTCGCGACGGTGCCGGAATGGTCTAAAATTTGACTGATTGATTGGAAACAAAAATGCGCAGGGGGAAATTTCGTCATTTTTCGCGACGGTGTCGAAATGGGCTAAAATTTGATAGATTCATCGGAAACAAAAATTGCGCCGGGGGCAATTTCGTCATTTTTCGCGACGATGTCGGAATCGGCTAAAATTTGACAGCTTGATCGGGAACAAAAATCGCGCCGTGGGCAATTTCGTCATTTTTCGCGACAATGTCGGAACGGGCTAAAATTTGACAGATTCATCGGAAACAAAAATCGAGCCCGGGGCAAATTCGTCATTTTTCGCGACGGTGTCGGAATGGGCTAAAATTTGACTGATCGATCGTAAACAAAAATCGCGCCGAGGGCAATTTCGTCATTTTTTGCGACGGTATCTGATTGGGCTAAAATTTGACAGATTCGTCGGAAACAAAAATCGCACCGGGGCAATTACGTCATTTTTCGCGACGATGTCTGAATGGGCTAAAATTTGACTGATTGATCGGAAACAGAAATCGCGCCGGGGGCAATTTCCTCATTTTTCGCGACGTTGTCGGAATGGGCTAAAATTTGACAGCTTGATCGGGAACAAAAATCAAGCCGGGGGCATTTTCGTCATTTTCCGCGACAATGTCGGAACGGGCTAAAATTTGACAGATTCATCGGAAACAAAAATCGCGCCGAGACAATTTCGTCATTTTTCGCGACGGTGTCGGAATGGGCTAAAATTTGACAGCTTGATCGGGAACAAAAATCGCGTCGGGGGCAATTTCGTCATTTTCCGCGACAATGTCGGAACGGGCTAAAATTTGATAGATTCATCGGAAACAAAAATCGCGCCGAGACAATTTCGTCATTTTTCGCGACGGTGTCGGAATGGGCTAAAATTTGACAGCTTGATCGGGAACAAAAATCGCGCCGGGGGCAATTTCGTCATTTTTCGCGACGGTGTCGGAATGGGCTAAAATTTGACAGATTAATCGGAAACAAAAATCGCGCGGGGAAAACTTCGTCATTTTTCGCGATGGTGCCGGAATGGTCTAAAATTTGACTGATTGATTGGAAACAAAAATGCGCCCGGGGCAATTTCGTCACTTTTCGCGACGGTGTCGGATTGAGCTAAAATTTGACAGATTCATCGGAAACAAAAATTTCGCCGATCGCAATTTCCTCATTTTTTGCGACGATGTCGGAATGGGCTAAAATTTGACAGCTTGATCGGGAACAAAAATCGCGCCGGGAGCA
>NW_019234164.1:0-2401 GCF_002742605.1 Olea europaea var. sylvestris
ATAACAAATTGAGAAAGTCATAGGCAAAATTTTGAAAAAATAACGAGGATTAACAATGTGTTTACAAGAAGTAGTTTCTTAAACCTCCAAGCTAATTCATGCCATGTCAGTGTAGCTACCCTGAATATCTTCTAAAATAATATGTTGATAAAATACAACAGCGCAAAGACCCCAAAACATGAATATAGTTGTTTTTTGATAAATAAGTGATACAAAATTACTAGGAAATTTAGAATTAATAAGAGGTGCAACAAAATTAGAGAAACAAGCAAATGAGTATCGCTATTACAATTATTTCAATCAGGCTCAAGACTACTTGACAAAGTATAAAGAGTAAAGACAAAAATGGAAACAAACAATTCTTGGTAGATGTCTTTTGATAGAATAATTGCCTGCATCTTAAAAAACATAGAAGAGATATATTTGAATGGAAGTGTCAAAACTCTCAATGAGAAAAGATCTACATACATACCATGCTGGAGTGCGCCTCCCAGCCCTTGAATCCTCTCCATAGTAAGTATCTGAATTTGTCTGGTATTTGTAAGTTGGGGCAAAGTTCAAAGTACCTTCAGACCATCCATCAAATGCCTGCCCTTTCCTAAGCTCTCTGATGAGCTGCCAAAATAGAAAGGTGTCAACGTCGATTAAAAAATACAAAAAAGATGATATGAGATTTTTTTCTTTATGCAAATCCTAATTAAATCAAAATATAAGCCAAAAGTACATTTTGGTTAGACACCTTTTATCTTATTTGTGTGTTGCTCTGATTTTGTTGTATTCCTCTCAAAAATATTTATGTGTGTATGGATGCATGAAAAAAAAAGAAAAAGAAAAAAAGAAAAATAAAAAAGGCCAAAGGATTTAAAATTTGACATTTCAATCTACCTTAGGATGGAAATAAATAAAATAATCACCTGATCATGCTCAACTAACTTAGCCCAGTCTTTTTTGGAAATTAGCTCTCTTGTTTTCTCGTATGATAGATTGAGACGATAATTTAAGTCCCCTAGCCAGATTATCCTCCTGCAACCAGATAAGGAAGTTACAGGAAATAAGGTAATGAAATGGAGGTTTATTCACTTAAAAGTGATTTCAAGATGATCTATAAATACGAACAAATTTATATCTACTACCATAGAGTATAATACAGTTCAACAAATTTGGGTGAAAATAGAGGGAAGGAATCTAATAATTTAATAAAATCCCATATGCAAAAATGAAGATTCCATTTTTGCGGTAAGCTGGAACAGGCATAGAACATGGGCTTTCTTTCAAAAACGAACATTTCAATACATTGATGGGGCAAACAACCTTTGTCGATTTTTTAGAATTTGAAGTCGAACAACATTCTAAAAGATTCCCAAAATCTTGACCCAACTAAAGCATGGCATCAGAGAACCAACAACCATGTAATAGTCAATAATCACCAATGAAGTTTAACTCTTATAATTTTATTTGACAAATTCATTCGTGACAGGTTGTTTATAAAGCTCATCTCTTGTCCCTCCATTACTTGCAGCCTCTAGTATATAGCAGCTAACAACTTAGGTCCCCGACCTCACTAATATTTGCAAAGACAAATGTCTAAGTTTCTCCTCAAGTGCCACATCTAAATGGGTAGAACTCCATATACTTACTCATGGTCACAGATGTTTTTAGGAAGTCCAATACTAGATAGCGAATTAAAACGTGTCCGTCTATGTATTTCTTGGACATCAGCGATTCTTTTGGCTGCATCGGCATCCTTCTCACCTGACGTGAGATGAGAGCAAATGAAACAAAAGAGAGTCTGATATATAGACATGCTAATAGATATTGATCCCTGAAAGCAGAAATGACAGTTATGATATTTAATAAGTGCAATAGCATTAATCCATTGCTTGATGCAATGAGAGCTTAAAGTGTGAAAGGACTTCCTAAAGCAGATCATAAAACTATCTGATCTAGAAAAAAGAACATCAAAATAAGACCTGGACTACTGGGATTAGCTTTAGGGCATCCACCTTTAGGATATTCTTAGAAGTAAACAGTATTAGCAAAACACATTAAAAAAATAACACTCAAGAATATTGGTGTAGAGAGATCGGTCTCATTTTACACCAAAAATAGAAGCAAACAAAGCTACTTTTGGTCTCTGATGTTATCTCGTCAAAACATACTATAGAAACAGCTTCACTAAGCTAAATTGTGGTTCTAAAGAGAAAGTTTACGTCATCCACAGTTAAGGAAACAAATAAGAAGACCTTTATTAGTTTTACAACTCACAAAGTAGAAATTATGTTGATCAGTCATTAGATATGTGTTCAATTCATAACTAGGAACCAAGGATCTAATTTACTAATACGACAACTTTATATACTGGAAGCATTAAAGGTTTCAGGGAAATTTGTTCAAGGCCTAT
>NW_019234165.1:0-2401 GCF_002742605.1 Olea europaea var. sylvestris
AAAAAAAAAAAAATCTAACTCATGGTCTAAAAAATCTAATATATAAGTTTTGAGGTTGCCAAAACCAATTCCGAAGTTGCTACTCTTCGACTTGGATTTTGCAAAATTCAAGACTTTATGATTGTTAATTCCTCAAATTAACAAAACTCTAAAAGTTTGCCTAAATGCGCAGTTAATACATAAATACGAAAGTAGGCGTAAACGAGAACAATAGTTCTCGTTAGCGTTTTCATGTGTCGTTTTGTGTCATGTTGCGTTTTTGTGTAATCCAGTTACCCTTCAAGAGGATTGCCTCACTGAACATGCCACTGCTTGAGCCCAGTGCCTCAGCTTTGTCTTCACGTGTTGAGGATCATCACCTGCACATTCATTGAGCCATTAAAAGTTGATGAAATGTGTTATTGAAATTGAATTCGAAGAAAAACAAGTTTTAAAAGTGCACTCCACATCCAACACAAAGTTCTTTGTGATATTCTTGGTTATTGACCAAAGTACTTGAACAAATTTGATTCCAAATTTTAAACTTTGCTGCTGCAGATTTATAATCGATCAAAAGAAAAATTAACAGCCTAAAAACTTCCTTTCCCAGAGGCTAAGCTTAACTTGCTCAATTGAACGTATAATCTATTTGAGTTCTGCCTTCAATTTCATGACTTGGACTAGAAGTTCGACTAAGCTATAGTTTCTAGACTAGTTAAGTACTGACTTATATTCTAATTGATCAATGTGAATGTGGATGTCGAGCGCCACTTCTTTGTCTTGGAGGCTCTCCAACTAGAGAGGGGTTTGCTATTGTAACCTTTTATTTAGGTGTATGTGAAAAAGAGTGACGAACTCTGATATTTTTGTCACACATAAGATGTGATTTGCGTTTTAATGAATGTTAAGTAATTTTTGCAAATTTATATTGAATTTACAAATTGAGTTACAGATATATTTTATTTTATTTTGCTACTTTTCTTTGCCGTCGTGTCCTACATTTTCGAAAATAACGTATTCATTTTGTTCCTATGAAGTTTGCCTCAAATAAATAAATAAAAAGAATAAGGCAAGAAACATTAGGCTAAAGCATTTTTTTCTCATGGAATGGTCCATTAATTAATCTAACCTGGACTGCAAATCTTCCATGAATCAGCAGAGTCGCTCCCAAAAGAAGTCGACCGGCCACCGAGAGCGGGCGCCGACTCGGTACTATTTGGACTCAGTACAGGGCTCATCGAAAACTGGCGGTTCACCGCAAAATAAAGGTCAAGGGCAGGCAATGTGTTGCACAGCTTTTGTCCTTGTTCTTCATTGAACCCAAATCCGAGCTCTATGCTTCCTTTTAGCTCGCTCAAATCCTCGTCTGTCAAATCGTCTGAGTCGTTTTTCTTCCGCTCTTGCATGAAAATCTGGCGGCGGCGCTTCTCCCATGCAATATCACGAGGTGTCTCTAACATGGAGAGCTGCTTTGATAATCTCTTCGCCTTAGGATTCTTCCAGAAGGGAGGAGCATTCTCTAACCACCGTAGCTCCTCCATTTCCGACTCGAAAGAAGAGGAAGGTGAAGAGGACGACGACGACGACATTTTTAACTTTCGATGATATGTCTCTTTAATCATCTCCTTCAACAAAAAATGGAGATGGCAGAGCGAATGGATTCACGGCTGCCGTGGCGGATCACAGTATGACACGCCTCGGCAAGCCTTGGATGGTGGTGGAGTCGCGGTGGTTACAGGAGGATTTTCTACGCTCGAATCGGAAGGGAATTTTGTTGATGTTCTCGTGCATGCAGGTGAGGGTTGGGAGGGCTTTTATGGGAGGATTTCAGGGGGAATCTGGCCATGGAATGCGGGGGTCCTCTCTCTCCATAGTCAACCGTTAATATTTAAATTGTCGTGCGGCAAAATCACAACGTTAAATTTGGCAACTGAATGGCTCGTTAGTTGTTTGTTGAACTTTTTCGCATTTTTTAAAAATTTGGCAATTTGAACTGCACAAGCTTTTCTACAAAATTTGGCCAGACAATGCACAACATATGGTGGGTGGGTAATTTTTTTGATATTATTTTATCATCCACATGGAGCCACCATGTGAGTAATCCGTAGGACTTCTGTAACCTCCTTTTTGTATAAAGAGCTTAAACCTTTTCGATTTAGACAACCTCTTAAAGTTGTTCTAAAAAGTAAGAAAAGAACTAACCATTTTGATTCAAATTCGTACATGTTCTGCGGTACTTTTAAATGTTCGTAAATTTTTACTCAACTCCTATTTGGTAGACTTTAATTTAATTTATTTTTGATACTCATTTTCAACCATACATTTATGTAATAAAATATTCTAGACGTAATTCCAAAATTTTTCTACTTTTTAATCATATATTCTCCAAAAAATACTATTCAAAACATAATTTTTTTTTCCC
>NW_019234166.1:0-2401 GCF_002742605.1 Olea europaea var. sylvestris
TGCTCATTTTTTGAAAAATTGCTTCAATCCGTCTTACGTCATGAAGAAGCGGTGAGTTCAATCCAAAACGGTCGCTACATTTTTGAAACGTACTTATGGGCCCAAAAGGGACACCGACTGCAACAGTCACGCTCAGTTCTTCGAACACCGGCAATCCAAGCGTTGCAAATACGCAAGTGCTCGTTCTTCGAAAAATGGACAAAATCCCTCAAACATCATGATGAAGTGGTGAGTTCAATCCAAAACGGTCGCTACATTTCCGAAAAGTACTTATGGGCCTAAAACGGACACCGTCTACAAAAGTTACGCTCAATTCTTCGCATGCTGACAATCCAAATATGCAAGTGCTCATTTTTTGAAAAATTGCTTCAATCCGTCTTACGTCATGAAGAAGCGGTGAGTTCAATCCAAAACGGTCGCTACATTTTCGAAACGTACTTATGGGCCCAAAACGGACACCGACTGCAAAAGTCACGCTCAATTCTTCGAACACCGGCAATCCAAGCGTTGCAAATACGCAAGTGCTCATTCTTCGAAAAATGGACAAAATCCCTCATACGTCACAACGAAGTGGTGAGTTCAATCCAAAACGGTCGCTAACATTTTCGAAAAGTACTTATGGGCCCGAAACGGACTTCTTGGCGCGCTCTAATATGATCAGATTTATAAGTAAGCATCTCTTGTAAAATATGAGCAACACCAAAAACCCCAGGTTCAGCGGGGTAAATGTATTAAAAAGGGACAAATTTTAGCAGATGGTGCTGCTAAATTCGCTAATTCGATGAAGAATGGACCAATAATGGGATTTTTTGAGAAATGGGAAATTCAAAATGCTCGGATTCTTCGCATGCCGACAATCCAAATATGCAATTGCTCGTCGTTCGAAAAATTGCTTAAATCCCTCGTACGTCATGAAGAAGCGGTGAGTTCACTCCGAAACGTTCGCTACATTTCCGAAACGTACTTATGGGCCCAAAATGGAAACCGCCTGCAAAAGTCACGCTCAATTCTTCGAACGCCGGCAATCCAAGCGTTGTAAATACACAAGTGCTCGTTCTTCGAAAAATGGCCAAAATCGCTCATACGTCACGACGAAGTGGTGAGTTCAATCCAAAACGGTCGCTACATTTTCGTAAAGTACTTATGGGCCTAAAACGGATACCGTCTATAAAAGTTACGCTCAATTCTTCGCATGCCGACAATCTAAATATGCAAGTGCTTGTTTTTTGAAAAATGGTCCAATTCCCTCATACGTCACGATGAAGTTGTGAGTTCAATCCAAAACAGTCGCTACATTTCCGAAACGTACTTATGGGCCCAAAATGGAAACCGCCTGCAAAAGTCACGCTCAATTCTTCGAAGGCCGGCAATCCAAGCGTTGCAAATACGCAAGTGCTCATTCTTCAAAAAAATGGCCAAAATCCCTCATACGTCACGACGAAGTGGTGAGTTCAATCCAAAACGGTCGCTACATTTTGAAAAGTACTTATAGGCCCAAAACGGACACCATATGTAAAAGTTACGCTCAATTCTTCGCATGTCGACAATCTAAATATGCAAGTGCCTGTTTTTCAAAAAATGGCCCAAATCCTTCATACGTCAAGATGATGTTGGGAGTTCAATCCAAAACGGTTGCTACATTTCCGAAAAGTACTTATGGGCTCAAATCGGACACCGCTTAGAAAAGTTACGCTCAATTCTTCAAACTCCGGCAATCCAAGCGTTGTAAATATGCAAGTGCCCGTTATTCGATAAATGGCCCAAATCCCTCATACGTCACGACGAAGTGGTGAGTTCAATCCAAAACGGTCGCTACATTTTCGAAAAGTACTATGGGCCCAAAACGGACACCGTCTGAAAAAGTTACGCTCAATTCTTCGCATGCCGACAATCCAAATATGCAAGTGCTCATTTTTCAAAAAATGGCCCAAATCCCTCATACATCACGACGAAGTTGTGAGTTCAATCCAAAATGGTCGCTACATTTCCGAAAAGTACTTATGGGCCCAAATCTGACACCGTCTGTAAAAGTTACGCTCAATTTTTCGCATGCCGACAATCCAAATATGCAATTGCTCATTTTTCGAAAAATTGCTTAAATTCCTCGTACGTCATGAAGAAGCGGTGAGTTCAATCCAAAACGGTCCCTACATTTTCGAAATGTACTTACGGGCCCAAAACGGAAACCGCCTGCAAAAGTCACGCTCAATTCTTCGAACGTCGGCAACACAAGCGTTGCAAATACATAAGTGCTCGTTCTTCGAAAAACAGCCAAAATCCCTCATATGTCACGACGAAGTGGTGAGTTCAATCCAAATCAGTCGCTACATTTTCGAAAAGTACTTATGGGCCCAAAACGGACACCGTCTGTAAAAGTTACGCTCAATTCTTCGCATGCCGA
>NW_019234167.1:0-254 GCF_002742605.1 Olea europaea var. sylvestris
CGAAGCGGTGAGTTCAATCCAAAAGGGTCGCTACATTTTCAAAAAGTACTTATGGGCCCAAAACGGACACCGTGTGCAAAAGCCACACTAAATTTTTCGTATGCCGACTATCCAAGCCTTCCAAACATAAAATTCCTCATTCTTTCAAAAAATGGCCAAAATCCGTCATACCTCATGACGAAGTTGTGAGTTCAATCCAAAAGGGTCGCTACGTTTCCAAAAAGTACTTATGGGCCCAAAACGGACACCATGTG
>NW_019234167.1:647-2400 GCF_002742605.1 Olea europaea var. sylvestris
TACGCTCAATTCTTCGTACGCCGACTATCCAAGCCTTCCACACATAAAATTGCTCATTCTTTCGAAAAATGGCCGAAATTCCTCATACCTCATGAGGAAGCGGTGAGTTCAATCCAAAAGGGTCGCTACATTTCGAAAAAGTACTTATGGGCCTAAAACGGACACTGTGTGCAAAAGCTACGCTCAATTCATCGTACGCCGACTATCCAAGCCTTCCAAACATAAAATTCCTCATTCTTTCAAAAAATGGCCAAAATCCATCATACCTCACGACGAAGTTGTGAGTTCAATCCAAAAGGGTCGCTACATTTCCAAAAAGTACTTATGGGCCGAAAACGGACACTGTGTGCAAAAGCTACGCTCAATTCATCGTACGCCGACTATCCAAGCCTTCCAAACATAAAATTGCTCTTTCTTTCAAAAAATGGCCGAAATCCCTCATACTTCACGATGAAGAGGTGAGTTCAATCCAAAAGGGTCGCTAAATTTCCAAAAAGTACTTAGGGGCCCAAAACTGACGCCGTGTGCAAAAGCTACGCTCAATTCTTCGTACGCCGACTATCCAAGCCTTCCAAACGTAAAATTCCTCATTCTTTCAAAAAATGGCCGAAATCCCTCATACCTGACGACGAAGTTGTGAGTTCAATCCAAAAGGGTCGCTACATTTCCAAAAAGTACTTATGGGCCCAAAACGGACACCGTGTGCAAAAGTTAGGCTCAATTCTTCGTACGCCGACTATCCAAGCCTTCCAAACATAAAATTGCTCTTTCCTTCAAAAAATGGCCGAAATCCCTCATACTTCACGATGAAGAGGTGAGTTCAATCCAAAAGGGTCGCTACATTTCCAAAAAGTACTTAGGGGCCCAAAACAGACGCCGTGTGCAAAAGCTACGCTCAATTCTTCGTACGCCGACTATCCAAGCCTTCCAAACATAAAATTCCTCATTCTTTCGAAAAATGGCCGAAATTCCTCATACCTCATGACGAAGCGGTGAGTTCAATCCAAAAGGGTCGCTACATTTCCAAAAAGTACCTATGGGCCCAAAACGGACACCTTGTGCAAAAGCTACGCTTAATTCATCATCCGCTAACTATCCAAGCCTTCCAAACATAAAATTGCTCTTTCTTTTAAAAATGGCCAAAATCCCTCATACTTCATGACGAAGAGGTGAGTTCAATCCAAAACGGTCACTACATTTCCAAAAAGTACTTACGGGCCCAAAACGAACACTGTGTGCAAAAGCTACGCTCAATTCTTCGTACACCGACTACCCATGCCTTCCAAACATAAAATTGCTCTTTCTTTCAAAAAATGGCTGAAATCCCTCATACGTCGCGACGAAGTGGTGGGTTCAATCCAAAAGGGTCGCTACATTTCCAAAAAGTACTTATGGGCCCAAAACGGACACCGTGTGCAAAAGCTATGCTCAATTCTTTGTACGCCGACTATATAAGCCATCCAAACATAAAATTCATCTTTCTTTCAAAAAATGGTTGAAATTCGTCATACGTGACGATGAAGTTGTGAGTTCAATTCAAAAGGGTCGCTACATTTCCAAAAAGTACTTATGGGCCCAAAACGGACACCGTGTGCAAAAGCTACGGTCAATTCTTCGTAGGCCGACAATCTAAGCAGTCCAAACATAAAATTCCTCATTCTTTCAAAAATTGGCCGAAATTCGTCATACGTCACGATGAAGTTGTGAGTTCAATCCAAAAGGGTCGCTACATTTCCAAAAAGTACTTATGGGC
>NW_019234168.1:0-2400 GCF_002742605.1 Olea europaea var. sylvestris
CTATAAGTTTGCGATTGTTTCCACGCACTTTGCGGGATAAAGCACTTGAATGGCTGTGTTCACTTCCCGTTGCAAGCATCACCAATTGGAACGAGCTAGCCACAAATTCTGCACCAAGTTCTTCTCACTAGCTAAGGTAGCAAAAATGCAGCATGACATCTCTATATTCAACCAAGGCAAGTTCAAATCATTTGAAGAGGCATGGAATCGCTTCAAAAATATGTTAAGGAAGTGTCCTCAGCATGGCTTTGATAAAAAGACACAAATTCGATTTTTCTACACTGGATTACTTCCATCCTTCAAGAGCATGGTGGATTCATCATCTGACAGGTCAATCTCCACGAGAACAATTGACGGAGCATGGGAACTGTTTGAGAAAATGGCTACAACTTCAACCATGTGGTCTACAGATCGAGTGGTTCAGAAAAGAACGCCGGGGGTTTATGAAGTAGATACTTACTCAACATTATCCGCAAAGATAGATTCCTTGTTCCATAAGGTAGAGAGTATTTCACAGACCGCCAATGCAAAACAAGTTAAGAAGCCAAGCTGTGAAGAATGTGGAGTAAACCACAATACTGTCAACTGTCCAATTTTCACACAGGGGATCGAACATGCAGATTTTGTGCAATGGGGTCAACGCCAACATAACAATCCACATTCGGAAACCTTCAATTAGGGCTGGAAAAAACATCCAAACTTCTCATGGAGTAACCAGAATCAAAACAGACCACAAGGCCAATTTCAGCAGCAAGATAAAAAGCCACCATTGGAAGAGATGGTTGAGAAGTTTATGGCAACGACTAATCAGTACATGGAGGCCAACAACCAGTTTATGCAAAAAAAGACGCAACTCTCTAAGATCAAAGTGCTGCAATCAAAAATTTGGCGACGCAAATAGGACAGATGGCAGTCTCCATGACAGGTAGAGCACCAGGAAATCTACCCAACAACACTGAAATCAATCCTAAGGAGCACGCAAAGGCTATAACAACCAGAAGTGGAGTAAAACTATCGAGATACATGTAAAAAGACCAGTAGCGAGCAAGGAATCAGCGCTAACCTCAGATGACGAGATTGTGGAACAGACTGAACAAACAACAGAGGATGTTGCAAAGAAGAATTTCAATACATCACGGGTTACAGCTACCAATCCTATCAATCCACATGAGCCACCTATTCCATTTCCGCAGAGGTTGAAAAAGCACAAATTGGATCAGCAATATAGTAAATTTTTTGAAGTCTTCAAGAAATTACACATCATCCCATTTGCTGAGGCACTTGTTCAGATGCCGAATTATGCAAAATTTCTAAAGGATGTCCTCTCTAACAAGCGAAAGATAGAAGAAAATGAAACAGTGATACTAACTGAGGAATGCAATGTCAGAATCCAGAAAAAGCTGCTTCCAAAACTAAAGGATCCAGGGAGTTTTACTATACCTTGCACTATTGAAAATTGTCATTTTGATAAAACTTTGTGTGATTTAGGTGCAAGTATTAATTTGATGCCTCTTTCCATTTTTAGAAAACTTGGCTTGGGAGAAGCTAAAGCCACAACAGTCACCCTACAGTTAGTAGATCGATCCCTTACACATCCAAGAGGGATCATTGAAGACGTGTTGGTAAAAGTAGAAAAATTTATATTTCCAGCTTCCACTCATATTGGGGCGACCCTTCATAGCTACTGGAAGAGCTATTGTCGATGTACAGAAAGGGCAGTTTATATTGAGGCTTGGCGAAGAACAGATCTCTTTCAACGTGTTTAAGGCAATGAAATTTTCCACTGAGTCAGACAGTTGTTTCCAGATTGAGGTAATTGATAGAATAATTCAAGATACATTTCAGCTACATCATCCTTCCGATGCATACGAGGTATGCATTGTACATTCTCAATTCACTCACACTAATTCAAGTGAGATTAAAACATGTGCACGTTTTTTGGAAACTAATCCACCATATATGTGCAAGCGTCACTTCGAAGAACTGGAAACTAGGACTACAAAGTCAGTACCATCTATTTAGCAACCTCCCAAGTTGGATCTCAAACAATTGTCACCACACCTTCGATATGCTTACTTGGGAGAGACTTCTACACTCTCGGTTATTATTTCAAATACTGTCAGTGAAGTGGAGGAAGAGAGACTACTTCGGGTGCTGAGGGAGAATAAAACAACCATTGGATAGTCAATTTCAGATATCAAGGGAATCAGCCCGTCACTATGCATGCACAAAATACTTATGGAGAAAAATTCCAAGCCAAGCATTGATGGTCAGCGAAAATTGAATCCACACATAAAGGAAGTGGTTAGAGCTGAGGTATTGAAATTGCTCGATGCAAACATCATCTATCCAATATCAGACAGTGTATGGATCAGTGCAGTGCAGGTTGTTCCAAAGAAG
>NW_019234169.1:0-2400 GCF_002742605.1 Olea europaea var. sylvestris
ATCTATAAGATAAAATTAGCAAATCGCAGAGAAACTATGAATTCAGAGTTGCTGGACTTGCCGACAAATACCTAAAACAATTTCAAGGAAAAGATTATTAGTGTATTTAGGAAGGATTACAAAAAATTCTAATTAGAAATCTGATGATTGTCAAATCCATAAGATAAAAAAGCAGATGGTAAAGAGACCTTTAATTTGAAGTCACTGTACTAGCTGGCAAATATCTAAAACAATTTGAAGGAAAAGATTATCTGCATATTCAGGATGGATCACAAGAAATTCTAATTAGAAATCTGATAATTGTCAGATCTATAATATAAACCTTCATTTTGGAGATACTGGACTCTCTACAAAGAGAGAGAGATGGAGCCATCAATGTTGAATTGGTAGAGTTTATAGAAGCTACGCTCGGAGTAATACTAGTCTTTTATATGATATGCCTATGTTTGGTCCATATGCTAGTTTTTGAGCTTTCTATGTTTAAGCCCCTCTCTCCAAGCAGAAACTGTTGGGCCAAGTGTAAAGTAACCCGGATGGCGCCTGGAGGTCCTTCCCATAATGCAGAGGAAATTGAGAGAGCATGGAATATCTAAGAAAGCCCTAGAAGTAATTATTAATAAATTAGCCATTTACTAGAATTATGGTTATTTCATATTTTTCGACTCTTTGGTTGTTTACTACTTTACTATAATCAATTTATAACTTTAATTATGTGTTAATTTCAAATTGTTCAACATTTAAGTTTATCCTTGCTTTTATTGGTTTAATAAATCAATTTAATGGTGCACATAGGCAAGTTTGAATATTTAATATCATAACTCAAAATTTCAATATTGATGTATTCAAACGAGTCCTTTCAAGATTTACACTTCTACTCTTAATAAGAATAACTTTCTAAGAAAGAAATTTAAATATTAATAAATGAGTTTATCTATATATAAAAATGTAAAGAACAATAATATTAAAGATTGAGGCTACTCCTACCGATAAGATTGATACAACGTGTATAAACGTTAAAAAAATTAATATGCGTGTGTGAACATATATATAGTAACGAAATGTGAGCTTATTTTGGTAAAATTCAATATGTTTGTATGCAGTATAATAAGGGTTAACGAATACAGTTTTATAATTCTCATGATTCTTTTGGTTAGCTTTTATTTTAAATCTACTTATTTGTGGAAAGATGGTACGCTAAAGAGAATGAATGTTATCTTATACGAAATTCGAGGAAGTTTATGACCGTAGAAATGTTTTTTTAGCGATCTAATAGAAACTTCCATAGCAGAAAGTTGTATCATGTCTTTAGGACCAAATTAAACATGCCAAACCCAATATTTCACAAAGAAAATCTAAGAATTTTGAAACTTAATTTTTTTTGGAATAAAAGGCAAAAGTGGTTCAATCGACTTCGTGAAGGCCATATCCGAAAACAAAATAAATAAACAACGGAGAATATTACGTGTCGATCTCACCAAAATTCAGGTAGAGGTTTCCACTGTTAGGGAAAGTGAATATGTGAATGAATAACAAACTAGAAGGAACTATATAGTCAACAATATATAGGCAATCTATAGATCAAAAACCACATTCATTAGGAAAACATAATGTCTTAATGCATAGCCCCCTGTGATCATGAAGTCTGGCTAATTGAGAACTAAAAGTAGCAAACCTCTATACATGAATTAAGGTTAATAAGAACCTTACATTGACATGATAGTTTCCTAACTCGTAAACCCGAATAAGTCAAAACTTAAGATTTTGTGATTAAACGGCAAAAGAGGTTCAGTTGACCTAATGAAGGCCAAGCCAGAAAACAAAAGAAATAAACAACAGACAATCTTACATGTCGATCTTGCCAAAATTCAGGTAGAGACTTCCTCTGTTAGGGAAAAATGAATATGTGAATGCATAACAAACTAGAAGGAACTATACAGTCAACAATATATAGGCTACCTATAGATCAAAAACCGCATTCATTAGGTAAACATTATGACTTAATACATTGCTCCTTGTGATCATGAAATTTGGCTAATTGAGAACTAAAAGTAGCAAACCTCTACAAATGAATTAAGCTTAATAAGCCCCTAACATTGACATGATAGTTCCCTAACTCGTAAACCTGAACAAGTCACAACTTAAAATTTTGTGAATAAACGACAAAAGTGGTTTGGTCGACTTAGTGAAGGCCGTGCCAAAAAACAAATGAAATAAACATCACAGAATCTTATGTGTCGAACTCACCAAAATTTGGGTAGAGACTTCCTTTTTTAGGAAAAATGAATGAGTAAATGCATAACAAACTAGAAAGAATTAGATAGTAAGCAATATTTATGCAACCTATAGATCAAAAATCACTTTCATTAGGAAAACATAATGTCTTAATGCATAGCTCCCCGT
>NW_019234170.1:0-2400 GCF_002742605.1 Olea europaea var. sylvestris
GTTTGGAACGCTTGGATTGTCGGTGTACGAAGAATTGAGCGTAACTTTTGCTCACGGCGTCCGTTTTGGGCCCATAAGTACTTCTAGGAAATGTAGCGACCATTTTGGATTGAACTCACAACTTCTTCGTGACGTACGAGGGATTTTGGACATTATTTGAAAGAATGAGCGCTTGTATATTTAGAACACTTGGAGAGTCGCCCGACGAAGAATTGAGCGTAACTTTTGCACACGGTGTCCGCTTTGGGCCCATAAGGACTTTTTGGAAATGTAGCGACCGTTTTGGATTGAACTCACCACTTCGTCGTGACGTATGAAGGATTTCGGCCATTTTTCGAAAGAATGAGCACTTGCATATTTGGAACGCTTGGATTGTCGACGTACGAAGAATTGAGCATAACTTTTGCACACGGTGTCCGTTTTGGGCCCATAAGTACATTTTGAAAATGTAGCGACTGTTTTGGATTGAACTCACCACTTCGTCGTGACGTATGAGGGATTTTGGCCATTTTTCGAAAGAATGAGCTCTTGTATACTTATAACGCTTGGAGAGTCGCCGGACGAAGAATTGACCGTAAGTTTTGCATACGTTGTCCGCTTTGGGCCCATAAGAACTTATTGGAATTGTAGCGACCGTTTTGGATTGAACTCACCACTTCGTCGTGACGTATGTAGGATTTCGGCCATTTTTTGAAAGAATGGGCACTTGCATATTTGGAACGCTTGGATTGTCGGCTTACGAAGAATCGAGCATAACTTTTTCACATGGTGTCCGTTTTGGGCCCATAAGTATATTTTGGAAATGTAGCGACCGTTTTGGATTGACCTCACCACTTCGTCATGACGTATGAGGGATTTTGGCCATTCTTCGAAAGAATGAGCGCTTGTATACTGAGAACGCTTGGAGAGTCGGCGGATGAAGAATTGAGCATAACTTTTGCACACGGTGTCTGCTTTGGGCCCATAAGAACTTTTTTGAAATGTAACGACCGTTTTGGATTGAACTCACCACTTCGTCGTGACGTATGAGGGATTCTGGCCATTTTTCGAACGAATGAGCACTTTTATATTTGGAACGCTTGGATTGTCGGCGTACGAAGAATTGAGCATAACTTTTGCACACGGTGTCCGTTTTGGGCCCATAAGTATATTTTGGAAATGTAGCGACCGTTTTAGATTGAACTCACCACTTCATTGTGACGTATGAGGGATTTTGGCCATTCTTCGAAAGAATGAGCGCTTGTATACTTAGAACGCTTGGAGAGTCAGCGGATGAAGAATTGAGCATAACTTTTGCACACGGTGTCCGTTTTGGGCCCATAAGTATATTTTAGAAATGTAGCGACCGTTTTGGATTGAACTGACCACTTCATCGCGACGTATGAGGGATTTCGGCCATTTTTCGAAAGAATGAGCAATTGCATGTTTGGAACGCTTGGATTGTTGGTGTACGAAGAATTGAGCCTAACTTTTGCTCACGGCGTCCGTTTTGGGCCCATAAGTACTTCTAGGAAATGTAGCGACCATTTTGGATTGAACTCACAACTTCGTCGTGACGTACGAGGGATTTTGGACATTATTTGAAAGAATGAGCGCTTGTATATTTAGAACACTTGGAGAGTCGCCCGACGAAGAATTGAGCATAACTTTTGCACACGGTGTCCGCTTTGGGCCCATAAGGACTTTTTGGAAATGTAGCGACCGTTTTGATTGAACTCACCACTTCGTCGTGACGTATGAAGGATTTCGGCCATTTTTCGAAAGAATGAGCACTTGCATATTTGGAACGCTTGGATTGTCGACGTACGAAGAAGTGAGCATAACTTTTGCACACGGTGTCCGTTTTGGGCCCATAAGTACATTTTGAAAATGTAGCGACCGTTTTGGATTGAACTCACCACTTCGTCATGACGTATGAGGGATATTGGCCATTCTTCGAAAGAATGAGCGCTTGTATACTTAGAACGCTTGGAGAGTCGGCGGATGAAGAATTGAGCATAACTTTTCCACATGGTGTCCGTTTTGGGCCCATAAGTACATTTTGAAAATGTAGCGACCGTTTTGGATTGAACTCACCACTTCGTCATGACGTATGAGGGGTATTGGCCATTTTTCGAAAGAATGAGCACTTGCATATTTGGAACGCTTGGATTGTCGGCGTACGAAGAATTGAGCATAACTTTTCCACATGGTGTCCGTTTTGGGCCCATAAGTATATTTTGGAAATGTAACGACCGTTTTGGATTGAACTCACCACTTCGTCATGACGTATGAGGGATATTGGCCATTCTTCGAAAGAATGAGCGCTTGTATACTTAGAACGCTTGGAGAGTCGGCGGATGAAGAATTGAGCATAACTTTTGCACACGGTGTCTGCTTTGGGCCCATAAGAACATTTTT
>NW_019234171.1:0-2399 GCF_002742605.1 Olea europaea var. sylvestris
CGATCAATCGGTCAAATTTTAGCCGATTCCGACACCGTCGCGAAAAATGACGAAATTGTCCCCGGAACGATTTTTGTTTCCGATCAATCCGTCAAATTTTAGCCGATACCGACATCGTCGCGAAAAATGAAGAAACGGCCCCCGGCGCGATTTTTGTTTCCGATCAATCGGTCAAATTTTAGCCGATTCTGACACCGTCGCGAAAAATGACGAAATTGTCCCCGGCGCGATTTATGTTTCCGATCAATCGGTCAAATTTTAGCCGATTCTGACACCGTCGCGAAAAATGACGAAATTGTCCCCGGCGCGATTTATGTTTCCGATCAATCGGTCAAATTTTAGCCGATTCTGACACCGTCGCGAAAAATGACGAAATTGTCCCCGGCGCGATTTATGTTTCCGATCAATCGGTCAAATTTTAGCCGATTCTGACACCGTCGCGAAAAATGACGAAATTGTCCCCGGCGCGATTTATGTTTCCGATCAATCGGTCAAATTTTAGCCGATTCTGACACCGTCGCGAAAAATGACGAAATTGTCCCCGGCGCGATTTATGTTTCCGATCAATCGGTCAAATTTTAGCCGATTCTGACACCGTCGCGAAAAATGACGAAATTGTCCCCGGCGCGATTTATGTTTCCGATCAATCGGTCAAATTTTAGCCGATTCTGACACCGTCGCGAAAAATGACGAAATTGCCCCCGGCGCGATTTTTGTTTCCGATCAATCGGTCAAATTTTAGCCGATTCCGACACCGTCGCGAAAAATGACGAAATCGCCCCCAGCGCAATTTTTGTTTCCGTTCAATCGGTCAAATTTTAGCCGATTCCGACACACTCGCGAAAAATGACGAAATTGCCCCCGGCGCGATTTTCGTTTCCGATCAATTCGTCAAATTTTAGCCGATTGCGACACCGTCGCGAAAAGTAACGAAATGGTCCCCGACGCGATTTTTGTTTCCGATCAATCGGTCAAATTTTAGCCGATTCCGACACCGTCGAGAAAAATCACGAAATGGCCCCCGGCGCGATTTTTGTTTCCGGTCAATCGGTCAAATTTTAGCCGATTGCGACACCGTCGCGAAAAGTGACGAAATTGCCCCCGGCGCGATTTTCGTTTCCGATCAATCCGTCAAATTTTAGCCGATTCCGACACCGTCGCGAAAAATAACGAAATGGTCCCCGGCGCGATTTTTGTTTCCGATCAATCGGTCAAATTTTAGCCGATTCCGACACCGTCGAGAAAAATCACGAAAT
The DNA here is from genome assembly GCF_002742605.1 of Olea europaea var. sylvestris. Lineage (NCBI taxonomy): Eukaryota > Viridiplantae > Streptophyta > Magnoliopsida > Lamiales > Oleaceae > Olea > Olea europaea. Next base: position 1,257 of record NW_019234171.1, read on the forward strand.
GGCCCCCGGCGCGATTTTTGTTTCCGGTCAATCGGTCAAATTTTAGCCGATTTCGACACCGTCGCGAAAAATGACGAAATTGCCCCAGGCGCGATTTTCGTTTCCGATCAATCAGTCAAATTTTAGCCGATTGCGACACCGTCGCGAAAAGTAACGAAATGGCCCCCGGAGCGATTTTTGTTTCCGATCAATCGGTCAAATTTTAGCCGATTCCGACACCGTCGAGAATAATGACGGAATGGCCCCCGGCGCGATTTTTGTTTACGATCAATCGGTCAAATTTTAGCCGATACCGACACCGTCTCGAAAAATGACGAAATTGCCCTCTACGCTATTTTTGTTTCCGATCAATAGGTCAAATTTTTGCCGATTTTGACACCGTCGCTAAAAATGAGGAAATTGCCCCCGGCGCGATTTTTGTTTCCGATCAATCCGTCAAATTTTAGCCGATTCCGACACCGTCGCGAAAAATGCCGAAATGGCCCCCGGCGCGATTTTTGTTTCCGATCAATCGGTCGAATTTTAGCCGATTCTGACACCGTCGCGAAAAATGACGAAATGGCCCCCGGCGCGATTTTAGTTTCCGATCAATCCGTCAAATTTTAGCCGATACCGACACCGTCGCGAAAAATGACGAAATTGTCCCCGGCGCGATTTTTGTTTCCGATCAATCGGTCGAATTTTAGCCGATTCTGACACCGTCGCGAAAAATGACGAAATGGCCCCCGGCGCGATTTTAGTTTCCGATCAATCCGTCAAATTTTAGCCGATACCGACACCGTCGCGAAAAATGACGAAATTGTCCCCGGCGCGATTTTTGTTTCCGATCAATCGGTCGAATTTTAGCCGATTCTGACACCGTCGCGAAAAATGACGAAATGGCCCCCGGCGCGATTTTAGTTTCCGATCAATCCGTCAAATTTTAGCCGATTCTGACACCGTCGCGAAAAATGACGAAATTGTCCCCGGAGCGATTTTTGTTTCCGATCAATCGTTCAAATTTATCCGATTCCGACACCGTCGAGAAAAATGACGAAATGGCCCCCGGCGCGATTTTAGTTTCCGATCAATCCGTCAAATTTTAGCCGATACCGACACCGTCACGAAAAATGAAGAAATGGCCCCCGGCGCGATTTTTGTTTC
>NW_019234172.1:0-459 GCF_002742605.1 Olea europaea var. sylvestris
AAAAATTGGACTACTGAGTTGTTTTCCACTACGTTTGCTTAATTGAAAAGGTATTGCGCCAAAATGAATGATAAAATTGTCATGTGCAAAACATGCAAATGATAAGATTGTTTTGTAGCAAATATCCTTTTCTAGTTATGACCCACATCATACTCAACAAAGCAATAATATAATTCAATTCATCTTAATCTTGTCGACCCTAATACATCTCGAAGTACTTAACACTCCCTTATATTTTTAAATATGAAACCATGATATATGTAAAGTAGTTTCAAGTACTAAAAAAATCATCTATTAACGAATTTAACATATATACAATGACTTGAAAATATATCTAGTAGTACGAAAATGGTTGCTTTTGCAAACCCAACCACAACAATACATCCTTCCATCAAATTTTAGAAAGGTTTCATCCTCATGCATGGGTCCTATTGCACCTCTCTCTCTCTCTCTATCTCT
>NW_019234172.1:537-2399 GCF_002742605.1 Olea europaea var. sylvestris
GCTAATGAATTGAAGAATAAAGCATGACATAAAGATTGAAAATGGTGGTGGAGCTAGGACAGAATAGTATCACCACCAAACTTTTTCATTCTCCCGAAACACGCTGCGTGCCTCCTTTAATTCCTGAATTTCCTTTTGGTCTGCCCTCTTTATGGAATACATGCTCCCCCCAAATTATTCGACATTTCAGTGCAATGCTTTTGGACTCGTGGTTGTGGATGTCAAAATCTTTACATGACTTTGAATATTTTCATCTCTCTTTAGATGCTCGATTCCCTGTTTTCTATGGACCAACACTAAAAACAATTAGATCAAGAAACGTGGAGATACTTTTGAAGCTCGAGACGAATCAAAAACATATGTCATCGTTTTCTTGAACCCTACATTTTAATATAATTGTTTGTTTATATATTTACTGTGTTTCAATAATTAATAATGAAAAATAAATAAATAAATAAATAAATAAAATTGTTAAGATTACCTAACAACCTGCTCACTAATAATTTTGAAATGAAAGACACGACTACCTAACAATTTTACCAACTTTCAATCTTATAGCATACTCGCTTTAGAAATATGCACTCCAATAGGCTATGTTTAAATTTAAAAATTGCTTTTACAAATATTCGAGTAATTCCTCGAGTCATCATCTATGAGATCGTATTTTAACAAATAATCGTAACTATAAATAATGAACATTTTATTCAATTTTTTTGGAGTTTCTGCAATTGGATTAAGAATGCCATGTTTGTAGTCACTTAGCCCATGTTTTGAAAGTAATTATACGTAACTCTCTTTTTTTTCATACATTCTTTTAAAAAATATTTTTCAAATATCTCCATAACTTTTCCCAAAGGCTTTGACCACAAATTCTCCAAAAAATTTAAAAATAAAAAATTAATTAATTAATTTTTGAATAATAACTTACACACAAGCTTTATTTAATTCCTCTAACCTAGATCTTTTAAAGAAAAATTCACCACTGCAATTTGTTGACAAAGCATAATTAAGACTAAAAGTTAGTAATATTATTCTTATCCTAGCATTTCTTATGACTAACAATTTTAATTTATTTTATTCATAGTGCTTTCATACAATTCATAGCTTATAATCTACAAAATATCACCAAAATATGTTGAGAGTGAGGTTTGTGCTTGTTTTGAGTTTCATTTAATGAGATTGTAATGAAGAGGAATAATGAATTCCACGAAATGTTCCAACAAAAAGTGAATAATCTTAATTCTTAAAGGTTAACATTCTCGATCAAAATAGTTCAATCTTTATGCATTGAGACCCCGTTTAATTCTCATTTTTATCAAAATAAATTTTTCTCTCAATCATTTTTAACCATATATTCTTCGTTAAAATAATATTACACGTAAATAAGAAAAATTTTCTTATTTTTTATTCCCACATTTTTCATCAATCTATTATTCTACAATTCATTTTTCTATGAAAATGGGTGTCAAACACCCTCTGAATATTATTTTCAAATGGAATTATCTATTTGTACCAAAGTTCTTTGTTCGTTAAAATCCCACAAGCGTACGGGTTCATTGTACAAGTAATAATTGTGATGAAAGAGTTATCGTCCCACAGGAAATAATATCTAATTTCAGTGTATTCGATATAATTAAATTCGTGTGATTAACTAAAAGTTGACGTTTGTTTGAATATCTAATTAAGTTCTATAAATAAAAATTTGCAAAATTTATGAGAATTTGTTTTAGAATTCACATGAGTGAATGTATTGGACTTCCGACGCCACTAATCAACTTTTAGTTCTAATTCTCGACCTATGACAATTATCTCAACTCATGCAATTGTGACGATCGATAATTTCACTTTTATTTATTATTCTT
>NW_019234173.1:0-2399 GCF_002742605.1 Olea europaea var. sylvestris
CAAAAAGTACTTATGGGCCCGAAACGGACACCGTGTGTAAAAGTTACGCTGAATTCTTCGTACGCCGACTCTCCAAGCGTTCCGAATACGCAAGTGCTCATTCTTTCGAAAAATGGCCGAAATCCCTCATACGTCACGACGAAGTCTTAAGTTCAATCAAAAATGGTTGCTACATTTCCAAAAAGTACTTATGGGCCTGAAACGGACACCGTGTACAAAAGTTACTCTCAATTCTCCGTACGCCCACCATCCAAACGTTCCAAGTATGCAATTGCTCATTCTTTCGAAAAATGGCTAAAATCCCTAATACGTCACGACGAAGTCTTAAGTTCAATCCAAAACAGTCGCTACATTTCCAAAAAGTACTTATGGGCCCGAAACGGACACCGTGTGCAAAAGTTACGCTCAATTCTCTGTACGCCGACTATCCAAGCGTTTCAAATATGCAAGTACTCGTTCTTTTGAAAAATCGCTAAAATCCCTCATACGTCACGTCGAAGTTTTGAGTTCAATCCAAAACGGTCGCTACATTTCCAAAAAGTACTTATTGGCCCGAAACGAACACCCTGGACAAAAGTTAAGCTCAATTTTTCATACGCCGACTCTCCAAGCGTTCCAAATATGCAAGTGCTCATTCTTTCGAAAATTGGCCGAAATCCCTCATACGTCACGAGGAAGTCTTAAGTTCAATCCAAAATGGTCGCTACATTTCCAAAAAGTACTTATGGGCCCGAAACGGACGCCGTGTGCAAAAGTTACGCTCAATTCTTCGTACGCCGACTCTCCAAGCGTTCCGAATACGCAAGTGCTCATTCTTTCGAAAATTGGCCGAAATCCCTCATACGTCACGAGGAAGTCTTAAGTTCAATCCAAAATGGTCGCTACATTTCCAAAAAGTACTTATGGGCCCGAAACGGACGCCGTGTGCAAAAGTTACGCTGAATTCTTCGTACGCCGACTCTCCAAGCGTTCCGAATACGCAAGTGCTCATTCTTTCGAAAATTGGCCGAAATCCCTCATACGTCACGACGAAGTCTTAAGTTCAATCAAAAATGGTTGCTACATTTCCAAAAAGTACATATGGGCCCGAAACGGACACCGTGTGCACAAGTTACGCTCAATTCTCCGTACGCCCACCATCCAAGCGTTCCAAATATGCAATAGCTCATTCTTTCGAAAAATGGCTAAAATCCCTCATACGTCACGATGAAGTCTTAAGCTCAATCCAAAACGGTCGGTACATTTCCAAAAAGTACTTATGGGCCCGAAACGGACACCGCGTGCAACAGTTACGCTCAATTCTCCGTACGCCGAATATCCAAGCGTTTCAAATATGCAAGTGCTCATTCTTTTGAAAAATTGCTAAAATCCATCATACGTCACGACGAAGTTTTGAGTTCAATCTAAAACGGTCGTTACATTTCCGAAAAGTACTTATGGGCCCGAAACGGACACCCTGGACAAAAGTTAAGCTCAATTTTTCATACGCCGACTCTCCAAGCGTTCCAAATATGCAAGTGCTCATTCTTTTGAAAAATGGCCAAAATCCCTCATACGTCACGAGGAAGTCTTAAGTTCAATCCAAAACGGTCGCTACATTTCTAAAAAGTACTTATGGGCCCGAAACGGACGCCGTGTGCAAAAGTTACGCTCAATTCTCCGTACGCCGACTGTCCAAGCGTTCCAAATATGCAAGTGCTCATTCTTTTGAAAAATTGCTAAAATCCCTCATACTTCAAGACGATGTTTTGAGTTCAATCCAAAACGGTCGCTACATTTCGAAAAAGTACTTATGGGCCCGAAACGGACACCGTGTGCAAAAGTTATGCTGAATTCTTCGTACGCCGACTCTCCAAGCGTTCCGAATATGCAAGTGCTCATTCTTTCGAAAAATGGCGGAAATCCCTCATACGTCACGACGAAGTCTAAAGTTCAATCAAAAATGGTCGCTACATTTCCAAAAAGTACATATGGGCCCGAAACGGACACCGTGTGCAAAAGTTATGCTGAATTCTTCGTACGCCGACTCTCCAAGCGTTCCGAATATGCAAGTGCTCATTCTTTCGAAAAATGGCCGAAATACCTCCAACGTCACGAGGAAGTGGTGAGTTCAATCCAAAACGGTCGCTACATTTCGAAAAAGTACTTATGGGCCCGAAACGGACACCGTGTGCAACAGTTACGCTCAATTCTCCGTACGCCGACTATCCAAGCGTTTCAAATATGCAAGTGCTCATTCTTTTGAAAAATTGCTTAAATCCCTCATACGTCAAGATGAAGTTTTGAGTTCAATCCAAAACGGTCGCTACATTTTCGAAAAGTACTTATGGGCCCGAAACGGACGCCGTGTGCAAAAGTTACGCTCAATTCTCCGTACGCCGACTGTCCAAGCGTTCCAA
>NW_019234174.1:0-2399 GCF_002742605.1 Olea europaea var. sylvestris
GAGTTTTCTAGGTTTAGCCGGTTATTATTGAAGATTTATAGAAGGATTTTCCAAGATAGAGAGTCCTATGACACAATTGACTCAGAAGGGTACTAAGTTCGTATGGTCAGAGAAATGCTAGCAAAGTTTCCAAGAGTTAAAGACAAACTCGTATCTGCACCAATGTTGACTATTCCAGACGGTTCGGAAGGTTTTGTGATTTATAGTGATGCATCCAAGCTTGGTTTAGGATGTGTTTTGATGCAACATGGAAAAGTCATTGCCTATGCTTCGAGGCAATTAAAGCAATATGAACAAAATTACCCTACAAATGATCTCGAACTACGGCGGTAGTGCACGCCTTGAAGATTTGGTGCCACTACCTATATGGGAGCAAGTGTGAGGTTTATACCGATCACAAGAGTCTCAAATAATTCTTCACCCAGAAAAAGTTAAATATGAGACAGCGACATTGGTTAGAATTGGTGAAAGATTACGACTGCACTATCTTGTACCATCCAGGTAAAGCCAATGTAGTCGCTGATGCGTTGAGTAGAAAGAACATGGACCAGTTGTCAGTACTTTGTACAAGGCAGGATCATTTAATCAGAGATTTTGAGAACATGAGAATTGAAGTTTTAAAGTCATCAGTAAGGACATCGACGATGTTTAGCAAGTTTTACTGTGAAGCCGACACTCTGGGACAGAATAGTAGTTGCTCACAAAGATGATCCATTTTTGGAAAAGATCAGGGCTGATGTGGGAACTGAGAAGAGAAAAGGATTTGAAATAGCCAAAGACAAAGCCTTGATGTTTAAGGGTCGATTGTGCATGCCGAAGGATGAAGTATTGAGGAATGAGATTATGACTGAAGCTCATTCTACTCCTTATGTCGCACACTCAGGTGGAACTAAAATGTATAAAGATTTGTTTGATAGATTTTGGTGGAGAAATATGAAGGGGGAATATAGTTTTGTTTGTGTCCAAATGTGGTTTGTCAACAAGTAAAAGCTGAACATCAGAGGCTGTTAGGGCCATTGAATCCTATGGACATACCCAAATGGAAGTGGAAAAAGATTGCAATGGATTTTGTCATTGGTTTTCCTAGATTAGTGAGATGTCATGATATGATTTGTGTGATTATGGATCGACTTACAAAATATGCTCATTTATTGCCAGTTCGGACACTTATAATTTAGAACAGTTTGCATAGATTTATATCAGAGAGATTGTGTGACTTCATGGTGTTCCAGTTTCTATTGTATCAGACAGAGACCTAAGGTTTACTTCGAAGTTTTAGATAAACCTTCAGAAAGCTATGGGTACCAAGTTAACATTTAATACTGTATACCATCCTCAGACTGACGGACAATCTGAACGAACTATCCAAGTGCTTGAAGATATGTTGAGAGCTTGTGTCCTAGATTTGGTTGGTAAGTAGGAAGATCATTTGCCGTTAGTTGAATTTGCATACAACAATAGCTTCCAAACTACTATTGGCATGGCACCATATGAGACTTTGTATGGTCGTCGATGTCGTTCGCCATTATACTGTGATGAAGTTGGTTTTCAGAAAAGTTTTAGGTTCAGAATTGATCGAGAAAACTGTGGAGTCTATACATAAAATTAGATCAAGAATTAAGATCGCACAAGATCGTCAAAAGAGCTATGCTGACAAAAGGAGAAAATAATTGACTTTTGAGGTTGGAGAGAGTATTTTTCAAAGTGGCACCAATGAAAGGAATACCATGATTTGGGAAGAAAGGGAAATTGAGTCCAAGAGTTACTAGTCCATTTGAGATTCTTGAAAAAATTGGGAATGTGGCATATCGTTTAGAATTGGCACCCGAACTATCAACAGTGCACAACGTATTTCACGTTTCTATGTTGAGAAAGTACATTTCAGATGCTAATCATGTGGTGAATGTTCGATCACTAGATGTTTAGAGTGATATGATGTACGAAGAAGTTCCTGTAGTGAGTCTAGAGAGAAAAGACCATGTTCTGAGAAATCGAAAGATTCCATTAGTCAAAGTCCAGTGGAGTAGACATAGTGAGAGTGAGGCCACTTGGGAAAGGAAAGAAGACGTTTTAGCCAAGTATCCCAAACTTCTTAAACAAGTAAGTTAAATTTCGAGGATGAAACTATTTTAAGTGGGAGAGAGTTGTAGCGACCGAAAAAAAATAATAAAAATAAATCTTTTGCCTTGTTTTAAAAGAAAAATTCCTTGTAAAACCCAAAAAGAGTTTGAGTTATATTATTGCGTTGCCATGACCCGTTCTAAGAATTTAATTAAAACTTTGGTCGCGATAATAAAGTTATGTGCACTTGTTTTAAACTTTTTATAAGGTGTCGAAATCTCTTTTAAACGATAAATATTTATTTTGACGATACTTCTTAATAGTCCAAGTTAAAGTTT
>NW_019234175.1:0-2399 GCF_002742605.1 Olea europaea var. sylvestris
TGTATCTCTTCCCTCCCGTTGCCTCTGCAACCGTCGTTGTGTCATTGTGACCCTTTAGGCTTCAGCAGCTCAGCTCAGCTCAGTTCCGCCGAAAGTCACGCTAACTGTGGGTTTGGCAGGTTACAACGTAGAGAAGGGTCTTGAAGACCATTTTCCCGAAGGCGAACGCTATTTCGACCTCGACAACTTCGGCAACACTTGCTATTGCAACAGCATCCTTGTTCACGAAATTATTTCTTTCGATTTAAAACTACCGCAAGTGTACGGTTCGTTAACAAGTAATAAAGTGGATTAAATGAGTCCGACTATCGTCCCATGGAGATTGATTAGTTCAATTTTATCTATCGTCGCCTTAACCGAAATTAAATTACTAAAGTGAATGTGAACCTAATGAAAACCCTAATTTTGGAAAGAAAACCTTAATTATGCAATTTTTATGATTGACTTAAATTAATTATACAAAACAATATTTTTTTAACACTCTAAAATGAAATCAAATGTTGAGAACGCACGTTTGTTTTAATCAATAGAAATTAAATACACTAGGATCACGATTTCCCATGCAACTATCATTTTAAAATCCTAGTTTCACAATGTGACAACACACTTCAATTGTGACGAATCAATGTTCCTAAATATATCCAATACCCTCTCTCGAGATGTATTGAACCTATTTCTACATACCACCGATCTATATTTCTATGACAAGTGTATATGTAAAAATGCATGCAGTTTTATGAACACTTAAAGAAGATTCACGTAGGGCATAGCAGTATATTTCTATCCCCCATCGGACCCTACAATGATTTATATTATGTCGAACTTATTTCAACTCCCTCGAATGCAAGAATAAATCACCCAAACTCATACAATTACATGTCCTTACTTGCAGAAACAATAATTGCATGTAAATCATTCAAATCAACAGAAATATGTCTTAATGTCAAATTGCATAATTAGAAAATTAAAGATCAAATTACATTGTACATTTTGATCTCCTAACACATGAAAATCTAGCCTGACATGGTTAAGCTATAAGAATACATCAAATTTTGGATAAAAGACATTACCAGGTTATTAAATCTTGAGAAATCTTGAAACTCTTCATGTAAATCTTCGTTCTTGCACTCAAAATCCTCTCCAAGAAGTGTTCTTTTACCTCCAATACGTTCTCCCTCTTTTTCGACGTTTTTTGGTATTTATATCGCGTGAAAAATAGGTTACCAAAAGAATTTCAGTCGTATAAAGAAACTGCAGAATCGGCCCCGAATCTTGTTTTATGCGACCGCATAGTACATTTCTATGCTATCGCATAGAGTAAACAAAATTTGAGAAAAAAAATTCTCAGGAGGCCTCTATGCGTCCGCATAGAAGTTTATACTATGCGACAGCATAGTTATATCATTCTTTCCACCGGACAATTTTTAGTATTTTAATCATAACTTTCTTTCCTAATCTTCAATTGAAGTAATTCAAAGTGAATTGGGAAGAAAACTCAAAGATATACACTTTTGATAGAAATAGGATTCCTCAAATTCTAATGTTTACTATGTCAGAAATGGATCTCAAGTAGAGACTAAAAATCACGAGCAAAGCTATTTCGCCTGGAAGTTGATACTTGATAATATTTCGACCATATTTCACCTCTTGACTCCTTTCCTCATCTAATTGACCTCTAAAACTCTTAAATCTTCATTCCATTTCCCATCTCATCTATGGATTATTTGCAATTTGGTCCCCAAACTTTCAGTTTGACTCATTTTGGTTCTTTTTGCTTGTTTCTTTTATTTCCATCATCTCATAATATCACCAAATTGGTACTTAGCTCATTTACTTCCTTGATTTGTCCTTCGGGCCATCTTTTGGATAATTATATTTTGGTCCCTGAGCTATCACTTTGCTCCATTTTAGTCATTTTTCGGCTCTTTTCCCCCGAATTTCACCATTTCCATAGAAACACCTATATTGCATGAATTCAACGAGATTAAATCACAATTTAAATATTTTACTCGTAATTAAGTCATGTTTGTGATCTAAATAAGTGTGCAAAAACATACTTATCAATCCTCCAGGTAGTAACTAGATATATTTAATATTTGGTGTTTAATATGTGCCATATCAATTGCAGATTTATTTTATGGTATTTGATTTGTGGGTCTGTGATTCAATGCTTTCTTTCTTTCTATTTTGAATTTTAATGATTTTGGGGAGTGTAATCGGATTTTGGTCTTAGAATTGTGGAACAAAGTTTTGGTCAGTTAGGTTGATTGGCTTTGTATGGTTATGCTGTTCACAAAATTAAAAAAAAAATTGTTACTTCACTGAACCACCTTAGGAAAACTATTTAATTAATATTTTTCTGGGTTTTCTTGGGCAATATTTAGACATGTGATATGATC
>NW_019234176.1:0-2399 GCF_002742605.1 Olea europaea var. sylvestris
AATTGGAATCGGGCCAACGAAAAGTGTATTTTGATTTCATGATAACTTCGGTTTGTTGATTGAAATCGAGCAACGAAAAGTGGTATTTGATTTCATCATAACTTCGGGTTCGTTCGTTTTTGGTGAGTTGCTATTCTAATTCGATTGGAATCGACCCAATGAAAAGTGGTTTTTTTTCATGATAACTTCAGGTTTGTTTGTTTTTGGCGAATTGCTGTCTAATTCGATTGGAATCCAACCATTGAAAAGTGGATTTTGATTTCATGATAACTTCGGTTTGTTCGTTCTTGGCTAATTGCTGGTCTAATTCGATTGGAATCTAGCCAATGAAAAGTGGTATTTGATTTGAAGATAACTTCGGGTTTGTTCATTATTGGTGAGTTGCTAGTCTAATTCGATTGGAATCGAGCCAATGAAAAGTGGTTTTTGCTTTCACGATAGCTTCGGGTTTGTTCGTTTTTGGCAAATTGCTAGTCTAATTCGATTGGAATCGAGCCAATGAAAAGGGGCTTTTGATTTCATGATAACTTCGGGTTTATTCATTTTATGGCGAATTGCTAGTCCAATTCGATTGGAATCGACCCAATGGAAAGTGGTTTTTGATTTCATGATAACTTCGGGTTTGTTCGTTTTTGGCGAATATCAAGTCTAATTCAATTTGAATCGAGCCAATGAACGGTGGCTTTTGATTTCATGATAACTTCGGGTTTAGTCGTTTTTGGCGAATTCCTAGTCTAATTCGATTGGAATCGAGCAAACAAAAAGTGGTTTTTGATTTCATGATAACTTCGGGTTTGTTCATTTTTGGCGAATTGCTAGTCCAATTCGATTGGAATCTAGCCAATAAAAAGTGGTATTTCATTTCATGATGAGTTCGGGTTTTTTTATTTTTGGCGAATTGCTAGTCTAATTCGATTGGAATCGACCCAATGGAAAGTGGTTTTTGATTTCAGGATAACTTCGGGTTTGTTCATTTTTGGCTAATTGCTAGTCTAATACGATTGGAATCGAGCCAACGAAAAGGGGTTTTTTATTTCATGATAACTTCGGGTTTGTTCATTTTTAGCGAATTACTAGTCTAATTTGATTAGAATCGAGCCAACGAAAAGTGGTGTTTGATTTCATGATAACTTCGGGATTGTTCATTTTTGGCGAATTACTATTCAAATTCGATTGGAATCGTGCCAACGAAAAGTGGATTTTGATTTCATGGTAACTTCGATTTGTTCATTTTTGGCGAATTGCTAGTCTAATTCGATTGGAATTTCGCCAATGAAAAGTGGTATTTGATTTCATGATAACTTCAGGTTTGTTCATTTTTGGCGAATTGCTAGTCTAATTCGATTGGAATTGAGCCAATGAAAAGCGGTAATTGATTTCGTGATAACTTCGAGTTTGTTCATTTTTGGCGAAAAGCTAGTCTAATTCAATTGGAATCGACCCAATGAAAAGTGGTTTTTCGTTTCATGACAACTTCGGGTTTGTTCGTTTTTGGCAAATTGCTAGTCTAATTCGATTGGAATCGATCCAACGAATAGTGGTTTTTTATTTCATGATATCTTTGGATTTGTTCATTTTTGGCGAATTGCTAGTCTAATACGAATGGAATCTAGCCAATGAAAAGTGGTATTTGATTTCGTGATAACTTCGGGTTTGTTCGTTTTAGGCGAATTGCTAGTGTAATTGGATTGCAATCGACCTAATGAAAAGTGGTTTTTGATTTCATGAAAACTTTGGGTTTGTTCGTTTTTGGCAAATTGCTAGTCTAATTCGATTGGAATCGAGCCAACAAAAAGTGGTTTTTGATTTCATGAAAACTTCGGGTTTGTTCATTTTTGGCGAATTACGAGTCTAATTTGGTTGGAATCGTGCCAACGAAAAGTGGATTTTGATTTCATGATAATATCGATTTGTTCGTTTTTGGCGAATTGCTAGTCTAATCCGATTGGAATCGAGGCAAAGAAAAGTGGTTTTTGATTTCAGGATAATTTTGGGTTTGTTCGTGTTTGACGAATTGCTTGTTTAATTCGATTGGAATCTAGACAAAGAAAAGTGGTATTTGATTTCATGATAACTTCAAGTTTGTTCATTTTTGGCGAATTGCTAGTCTAATTCGATTGGAATCGCGCCAATGAGAAGTGGTTTTTGATTTCATGATAACTTCGATTTGTTCATTTTTGGCGAATTGCTAGTCTAATTCGATTGGAATTTAGCCAATGAAAAGTGGTATTTGATTTCATGATAACTTCAGGTTTGTTCTTTTTTGGCGAATTGCAAGTCTAATTCGATTGGAATCGCGCCAACGAAAAGCGGTATTTGATTTCGTGATAACTTCGAGTTTGTTCATTTTTGGCGAAAAGCTAGTCTAATTCAATTGGAATCGACCCAATGAAAAGTGG
>NW_019234177.1:0-2398 GCF_002742605.1 Olea europaea var. sylvestris
AATCGCGCAGGTGCAATTTCGTCATTTTTCGCGACAATGTCGAAATCGGCTAAAATTTGACTGATTGATGGTAAACAAAAATCACGCCAAGGGAAATTTCGTCATTTTTCGCGACGGTGTCGGAATCGGCTAAAAGTTGACTTATTGATGGGAAACAAAAATCGCGCCGGGAGCAATTTCGTCATTTTTCGCGACGGTGTCGGAATCAACTAAAATTTGACTGAATGATTGGAAACAAAAACCGCGCCGGTGGCGATTTCGTCATTTTTCGCGACGGTGTCGAAATGAGTTCAAATTTGACCGATTGATCGAAAAAAATCGCCTCGGGCATTTTTCGCGACGGTGTTGGAATCGTCTAAAATTTGAATGATTGATGTGAAAAAAAATCGCCCCGGGGGCGATTTCGTCATTTTTCACGACGGCGTCGAAATGGGTTCAAATTTGACCGATTGATCGGAAAAAAATCGCGCTGGGGTCGATTTCGTCATTTTTCGCGACGGTTTTCAAATCGTCGAAAATTTGACTTATTGATGGGAAACAAAAATCGCGCCGGGGGCAATTTCGTCATTTTTCGCGACGGTGTCGGAATCGGCTAAAATTTGACTGATTGATGGGGAAAAAAATAGCGCCGGGGGCGATTTCGTCATTTTTCACGACGGCGTCGAAATGGGCTCAAATTTGACCGATTGATCGGAAAAAAAATCGCGCCGGGGGCAATTTCATCATTTTTCGCGACGGTGTTGGAATCGTCTAAAATTTGACTGATTGATGGGAAACAAAAATCGCGCCGGGGGCGATTTCGTAATTTTTCGCGACAGTGTCCAAATGGGCACAAATTTGGAAGATTGATCGGAAACAAAAATCGCGCAGGGGGCGATTTCGTCATTTTTCCCGGCGGTGTTGAAATGGGCACAAGTTTGACCGATTGATCGGAAACAAAAATCGTGCTGGGGCAATTTCGTCATTTTTCGCGACAGTTTCGGAATCTGCTAAAATTTGACTGATTGATCGGAAATGAAAATCGCGCCGGGGGCGATTTCGTCATTTTTCGTGACGGTGTCGAAACGAGCTCAAATTTGACCGATTCATCAGAAAAAAATCGCCCCGGGGTCGATTTCGTCATTTTTCGCGACGGTTTTGGAATCATCTAAAATTTGACTGATTGATGGGAAATAAAAATCTCGTCGGGGGCGATTTCGTAATTTTTCGCGACAGTGTCGAAATGGGCTCAAATTTGACCGATTGATCGGAAAAAAAATTGCGCCGTGGGCAATTTCGTCATTTTTCAAGACGGTGTTGGAATCGTCTAAAATTTGACTGATTGATGGGAAACAAAAATCGCGCCGGGGGCAATTTCGTCATTTTTCACGACGGTGTCGTAATCGGCTAAATTTGACTGATTGATGGGAAACAAAAATCGCGCGGGGGCCGATTTCATCATTTTTCGCGACGGTGTCGAAATGGGCTCAAATTTGATCGATTCATCCGGAAAAAAATCGCGCCGGGGTCGATTTCGTCAATTTTTCGCGACGGTGTCGGAATCGGCTAAAATTTGACTGATTGATGGGAAAAAAAATCGCGCCGGGGGCGATTCCGTCATTTTTCACGACGACGTCGAAATGGGCTCAAATTTGACCGATTGATTGGAAAAAAATCGCGCCGGAGTCGATTTCGTAATTTTTCGCGACGGTTTTGGAATCGTCTAAAATTTGACTGATTGATGGGAAACAAAAATCGCGCCGGGAGCAATCACGTCAATTTTCGCAACGGTGTCGGAATCGACTAAAATTTGACTGATTGATGGGAAACAAAAATCGCGCCGGGAGCAATCACGTCAATTTTCGCAACGGTGTCGGAATCGACTAAAATTTGACTGATTGATGGGAAACAAAAATCGCGCCGGGAGCAATCACGTCAATTTTCGCAACGGTGTCGGAATCGACTAAAATTTGACTGATTGATGGGAAACAAAAATCGCGCCGGGAGCAATCACGTCAATTTTCGCAACGGTGTCGGAATCGACTAAAATTTGACTGATTGATGGGAAACAAAAATCGCGCCGGGAGCAATCACGTCAATTTTCGCAACGGTGTCGGAATCGACTAAAATTTGACTGATTGATGGGAAACAAAAATCACGTCGGGGGCGATTTCGTCATTTTTCGCGACGGTGTCGAAATGGGCTCAAATTTGACCGATTGATCGGAAAAAAATCGCGCCGGGTGCAATTTCGTCATTTTTCGCAACAATGTCGAAATCGGCTAAAATTTGACTGATTGATGGGAAACAAAAATCGTGCAGGTGCAATTTCGTCACTTTTCGAGACGATGTCGGAATCGGCTAAAACTTGACCGATTGATGGGAAACAAAAATCGCGCCGGGGGAAATTTCGTCATTTT
>NW_019234178.1:0-2398 GCF_002742605.1 Olea europaea var. sylvestris
TATATATATATTCTATGATTTTCCCGAAAGTCTGGAGAAAGATGCTTACAGACTCTTACGAATAAAAAAGTGTATAGTGCATATGAGATAAAAAAAACTTTACGTGAACTGATGAGAACCCTGAATTGAAATCAAGAAAAAAAATTACAAGTCAAGGGGATATTAGATCCGTTCTTTCAAACCAACGAAAAAAATTATGCGAAAGTTGTGCATAAATTAGAAATTAAATGAACATATGAATCCCGTTCACTTGTAGTTGTGATATATAGTGCTAAAGTTTGATTTAACTCTCGATCGTTCCATACAAACCTTGTACTCGTAACGCTTTCTCTGTTACGGATTAACATGATTTGATTTGAGTGGTTTTTGAACTATTTTCAAACTAAATTATTTAAGATGGTTTGAAAACTTTCAAATCAAACATTTGTTTTACGATACTGTTTGGTTTCAAACTACTTTTTACTTAGCAACATACAAGTACAACAATTTTAAACAAGAATAATGCTATTCAGAATCGTTTATTATCGATAGTTCTACATGTCAATTTCTTATTTGATGCATTAATTTTCGATATTTCTATTGCCTCGAATAACAAGTTAATACAAAGTTCACTTAACGAACATGATTAATGAAATTCAACTATATCAATAAAGTCTAAGCCTCATTTTACTCACTAGTAATCCAAACAGTTCGGATAATATGGTTTGATTCTACTGTTCTACATTCTTCATAATTTCTACTTTTCATAGTTCTGGGACACTACAGTTTCTACGGAATGAATATTTACGTAACATATAAACAATGTGCAGAGAGAAAGGGAGTGAATGATGATGCATAAGTTCCACCTTCCGTAAAACCTTTACTTTGAACAAAATCTACTCAACCAAGTTCTCAAGAATTCATATTCAATTGTTTATCCAATTCTAGTCTTGTCTTAAGCAATCCACTAATCTACCAACCCATCATTAACAATACAAATTAATTTACGAAAGCAATCTAGAAAACCCATTAAAATTCAATAAATTTTCCCTCCATTTAAACGCATTAATCCCAATCTTCACATACACACCACACAAATTAGCATTGGAAAAAAAATGACAGACATTCTCCATTCCCCACCACCAATGGCTTCACCTTCAAGCTCCGTGGATGATAGGTTGCGTTCCCTTATTAACACTCATACGGTAGATTTTTTCAGGAGAAATAATACTACTCAAATACAACAGGATTTAGAAGAACGAGAAGAGGAGGGGGATCAATGGTCTGTTTTGGCTGCTTTGGTGACTGCTTTTAGGAAATCTTTGGTGGGTTGTAAAAGTGCAGCTGAAAATTGTAGTGTTGAAGAATTAATGGAAATTGGGTGGCCTACTAATGTTAGGCATGTTGCCCATGTAACATTTGATAGGTTCAATGGATTTCTTGGACTCCCTGATGAGTTTGAACCTGAAGTTCCCAGAAGGCCTCCCAGTGCTAGGTCAGTTTTTGGTCTTTGAAACTTTAAAATGAAGTTTTCTTTGATACTGAATGTCAATTGGAAAATCGGAAAAAAGAATAGATGATTAGTAGGGAAGGTGAGCATGTATGGGAGTGCTTCTAAGGAGCTCTTTCTCTGGATTTTTGGTTGCTATGAAAACTTTAGAATAGAAGAAAAAACACATGCTGTGGGAGTGCGTCTATCGAGTATCGGGTAGAGAAATATTTGATAGAACAAAGGGAGTTTATAATTCGAAACTTTATTGATGAATTCAATGTAGATGATTTTGCTGAATCACGTAAATCTGTGTGTTATTTCTTCTGTTATCTTTTGCTGCATTTATTAGCACGTAGTAGTGATTTTTCTCAAGAATAATTTTCTCCAATTGGTTGTTAATTTCTCCTTGTTATACAGTTCTGTTCTTTTTTCTTGATGTTTTCGTGATAAAAGTTGTGTAATTAAATGGATGATAAAACATGCTTGATGAAGGAAAATTGTGTTTTCAATTCAAGTACATTTTTTGTATTGACACTTTTAAGAAGCTATAACATCATTGTTTAACGAATAATCTTGTTACTAAGGCACAAAAATCCTTTTGATTTATTATGGAAAATGGCCTAAAGTTTTTCCTCTGAACAAGTTGTGAATGTGAATACAATTTTGTTTTCGTTCTTATCTTCTGCTTGCAACATGTAATGAACTAATTATGAACGAAACAAGGTACCATAAACTCTCTTTGTAAGCGTGTGAAAGATTTCTTCAAAATTGGTTAATTGGGATGTCAGTGTAAAAAAATTCTTACATTCTCCTAAGGTTTCTCTTTCTGTAAGTGGGAGAAATATGGTGTGATCTATCTACTAATCAATGTCAATCGCTCTTTTTGTCTAATGTAAACTATCAGAAATTGAGTAAACAAGAAGCAAA
>NW_019234179.1:0-8746 GCF_002742605.1 Olea europaea var. sylvestris
TGGTCAACCCCAGGATGAGTCTCCATATATTGCGACGTCTCTTTCACATCTTCTTTGTAAACTAAGCGAATACCACATCCTCTGGGCTTGATCCATGCCTCTTCCATTGTCTTAATTGTAAGACATCCATCTATTTTAGCCCAATCATCTGATTGAAATTTTGGAAATAGAAGCTGGAAAAGATGGAATGATACATAGCCTATCCACACATGAGCAGATTCATAGTTCTCTTCCAGCTTAGTGGCAGTTTGAGTGATATTAGCGGTGAACTCCTCATGATCCCGGCTTATCAATTTGAACGTGACCCCTATTTTTGATTTTGGTACCAGACACTCAAAGACGATAGAAACTGCAATCCCAGTGACATTCTCATGCCAATTTGTAGTTAAGGGGATGGTTACTGAACGACCCATCTTTTGGTAACTGAACCACTCTGGAACCTCCCTTCCAGGAATTAGTATACTAAATCGACTATCCACAGCAGCTTGTCCCTGTAACAAGAAATCAAGTGAAATTAACAATTTCTGAGATTTTACAATTACATTGATACAAGTCTTAATACAATATTGATATAAACGTGCTTGAATAATTCGTGCAGTGGATTGGAAAATTCACGAATACATGGATTTATTGTTAACCAAATTAAATCCCGTATTTACTCTAATTTATACCCTGGCGTCTTCCAAGAATGTCACGAAATCCCAATATAGAGAATAAATTCCTATATGAGTTTCACCAATTAAGACTAGAGTGAACCATAGAATAGGCATTGGTAATTACTAACTCTATGTAGTAAGAGGAATTGCTCCTAGACATGTACTGGAAAAGAGAAAATTTGGATACTAACCTGAAGTAAAGAGTGTAGCAACTTATCAGAAGCATTATGGTTCTCCTCATTTTTGAACACTTTGAAGCAATTGTGAAATGAGACCTTCCACAAGAAGGCATGCTTTTCAGAGAGGTTAGCCAAGCTTTTTAATGATTGACAATCATCTGCATCCAGTACAGCTATACATTTTGGAAGATCCGGCAGTGATACAAGACTATTGCAACTTTCCAGTTTCAAGATTTTGAGTCATGGAAGTTCAGAAATTTTTGCTGGAAACTTTACGAAGTTATTTCTGCTCAGATCTAACTCTTCCAAAGATGACAAGCTGCCAAGATCAGTTGATATTTCCTCAAGTAGATCGCTGGAACTGAGATCCAATTTTTTTAAGGAACATAAACCTGATAAAGATGGTCGGGGTGGAGGCAAAGATCCTTTTGTCTGTTTGCTATTGGAGAATCCTATTTTTGGCAAAGGTAACTTAACAGATAGAGAAGAGACTGATGACTCCAAATTACCTGAAAACAGAGAACTCAGAGATTTTGGCCGCTTGCATCTACTGAATGATAAGGCATTCAGCTTCGTCAAACATGTAATGGATGGCGGTGGTTGTGTAATAGCAGTTCCATCTACCAGAAGTTCTTCCAATGATATGACTTGTCCAAGGTTTTCTGGCAATTTTTCAAGCTGTGAGCAGTCAGAGAGAATGAGAGTTTGCAAACATTTGAAATCACAAATGCTGTTTGGAAGACATTTTAGGTTTTTGCACTTGCTGAGATTTATCAAAACAAGGCCAGAAATGTTGCTGATTGACGGGGGTAGCTCTTTTATTGCAGTCCCTTCCAAATGAAGCTCCGACAAGCATTCCATTTCCCCAGCCACTGCTGGAAAATTTTCTAATTTCACACAGTCCCAGAGAACAAATGTTTTCAGAAGTTTAAAATGGATACTACTTGGTAGAGTCTTTAGTTTAACGCAGTGCGCCAAATTTAAGTATACAAGCTTCTTAAGATTCCCAAGGGACGCGTGAACCTCTTCCAAGCTCTTACAATTGCTGAGATCCAATTTTTCAAGATTTGGAATGTTGCTGAAATCTGGAGTTTTCAACAATTTTTTAGAGTAACTGAGGTTGATGAACTTCAAATTGTTCTGTCCAATTGAGAAACAGAGAGGTGGGACAAGGGAAAGGGAAGATTATGTCAATTCTTCATATCCAAGTGAAGCTTTCATAATGTGGAAATTAAATTATGATTAGAAAAGAAAATTCATGACATACCAATTTTGCCTTTTCAAGTCCTCGAATGTGTTCAATATGGCTATGGGACAGTTTCAGTCCAACGAGCTTTTCTCCTTGAAAATTTGCAGGCAAAATCCTTGCTTGGTACTTATGCAAATCAAGCCATTGCAAGTTTCTTGGAATAGAAGCTGGAATTTGCTCAATGCTTGCATTATGGATTTTGAGAAGCCTCAGGTTTTCCATATTTGTAAAGGCTTTCGAGCTTATTTTCACGCTCTCTGGTTCTGAGTAGTCCACATGTATGCACTCAATATCTTTTGTTCCCTGTTTATTGTCAACAAATATTATGGTAGGTAGGTGAGTTTCAACATTACATCACTCGCACAAAACCTTAGATAAACTTAGTAAAAGCTTCTTTAGTATCAAATCAAAATGAGTTTAGTCCTTACCACATTTTTGGTTAGTACATAGCTTATTTCCTCAGGCAACCATAACCTGCTGTGTTTCTCAGGATTGTTAGGATGCAGATGTCGCACAATGTACCAACCCATCTCTTGTAATAAGTTATGCATCTGAAGCCTGTCATCAGTGGTTACAGTTATAAGAGATTTTTGAATAAGATCTCTTACTGCTTCCTTAGCTTGCTGACTGAAGCCATCAAGTTTTCTTATCAGATATTCTTTCTTCTTCCCCTTAAAAAAACAAGCAACATCAAGGAATATCTTCTTCTCCATGTCATTCAGTGCATCAAAACTCAATTTAAGTTTCTCCAAGATTTTATCTTCCGGAATTTCTTCCAATCTATCCAATGCATTTTCCCATTCATCAACATCTCGACCATGTAAAAAATTGCCCAACAACTTAAGAGCTAAAGGAAGACCGCGAGCATATCTAACTGCCTTATGTGCAAGCTTTTCAAATTTATCTTTAGGAAAACCTTCCTTAAAGGCAAATTTGCTAAACAGCTTCAGTGCTACATCAGTCCCTAAGAAACTGACCTCATATACATCATCAATTTGACCTGGCGAAAGTAACTGTCTGTCTCTTGTTGTTATGATGATTCTGGTTCCGGCTCCAAACCAATCATGCCCTCCAGCCAGTCTGTCTAAATGCTCTAGTTCATTGACATCGTCAAGAACAACAAGCACCCTTTTGTGACGCAACCTTGCGAATAGCATAGACGTATTATTGTGGAGATTTGCGCTTTTTTCCATCAGAGTGTTAGAGAGTAATTTTTCTTCTAACGAATTCAGTCCTAAAGTTTTGGAAACTTCTCTTACATTGTCAAGATAGCAACTGCCTTCAAATTCGTTAAATATTTGATCAAAAACAGCCCTGACGATAGTTGTCTTTCCGATGCCACCCATACCCCATATACCTATCATGCGAACATCTTGAGTTCGCTCAAGATTCAACAGTGATGTCACTTTCTGAACATGCGACTCTACTCCAATCAGGTTTTCTTTAAATCGAGAGATTATATGGCTCAAATTCTTTAAAATTCTCGAGCAATTTCTCTGATGCCTTTCGACTCGTGTCTGAAGATCAGAAAGAAGAAAAACATTAGTTTACAGTGGCAGACTTTGAGTTAGAGATGAAGGAAAATCATACTAATGAAAACTAGTTTAAATCGTTCACAATTTTAAATATACTGAATATGCGTGCATATTATCACAAAATAATGAAAAACAAGTGTATGTTCAATATCTTTTTCCATTTGCATATATTCACCAGTAAGTAGAAACATATGAACATGTTAACTATTGTATGTTACCAACATATCTAAAACCCTAAAATCTGAAATCCAACACGAACCCTAATCGAGTTTATAAACTAGCAACAAGATAAGCTCAGAAATCCCATCAATTACATATCACATAAATAAACAAATGCCAACATTTTAGCACGAACTTCTGTTTATATACGGTATTGTGACAATATTTCCTTTCCACAGTTTTCTTAGGAAGATCCTTTCCACAGTTTTCTTAGGAAGATACTAAAGCGAGCGAGGATAAGAAACCACTGTTCCCACAAGTACAAACATACAAAATGATGCAGCATGGATATAGGGGGTACTTTTAATTTTGACCCGGTCAAAGGAGCAAAATTTCAGTTTGACTTCCAAAAGAATGAATATTATGACATTGACCTCTTGTATGGTAAAAGACAAAGATACCTTTAAATGTTTTGTACAATTACAAAATTATATATTGTTGAAAGGACTATACTACCCTTTTTACTTAATAATTGAAAACCAAACATTTCCCCACTTATAAAAACTTCAAAACGAGCTTCCAACACAGAAAAAACTCTCATCTTTTCATCTGCTTGAACCTCAAAATCTAGAAGAACTTTGGAACGTTGAAGCTGAAATTTTTTTTCACATCAATTACTTCAAATCGGTAAGTACATTTAATCATGTTTAATTTTGTTTTAAGTAAATTAGTATACGTTAAATAGAGAAATTTTATGTCGACATAGATTTTTTTTAACAGAACCTATCAAAAAAAAAAAATTAAACGGATGTATAACTTACGTTTAAATTACGCATGCTTCATTTCATTTTTAGAACGGTATTCTCCTACGCCAAACTGGTTTAGCTAACAAACAGTCGGAAATAGTCTGAAACAGCCGGCTGTTGGCTATTTAACAGCCTTCGCTGCAGCTGATTTTTTGCCTTTTTCTTTCTTATAATTAATATTTGAAGTTGATTAAAACCATTTCCTCATGCAGATATGATAATCCCCATGTGTTATTTCGGTGATTTCGAATTAAATGAAAATAATCGGTGGGAATGGAGATGGACGAGTGATATACGTGGTTGTATTGCAATTCCAGTAACAGAAAGTACAGCATATTTAGAAATGTACCATGATTTGCAAAATAAGCTGAATGTCGATCAATCTCAATACGATATGCAATTGAGATATCTATTCAACGGTTATGGGGATTCATCCATTCCGATGCCACCGGTATTCGTTACTAATGATGCTGAATTGAATTATCTATTAGAATTGAATAAAATGCATCGGACTCCGACTGTTCTTGGTGTGACTTTAATTACGAAGGATGTTATCGAAGGTGAACGTGAAGATTCGGATAGGGCGGATAACAATGATCGAGGTTTTTGGGAGACAGTGGAGATAGTTCCTGCGGATGATGTGGGTATTCCTGAGACAGTTGCTTCTGATCGTGATGTCGCTGTTACGCGCAGAATTCCGTCAACAGTTGAAGATAATGAGAACATAAACGACTTTACAAATGAGAATTTGATTGCTTTATCCCGACAGAGACACGAGCCTAGTGGGAGCTCACATGTTGGAACAAGTGGACCGTCCTCGAATTCTTTCCGTGTGGCTCCCGATGATGAGGACTTGTAGGTCGGGCAACTATTTGAAACCAAGAAAAATTTGCAGGAAGCTGTGCACCGGCTGGCATTAAAATATAACTTTGAGCTCAAGGTAAAGAAATCAAACAAGTCATTGTTGACAGTTGCTTGCGTCGAAGACAGTTGCAATTGGCGCTTGAGAGCAACTAAGATGGACACGAATGAGTGCTTCGTAATTCACAAGTATTTACGGGAACATACTTGCGAAGTGGGAATTCTTCAAAACGATCACAGGCAAGCTCGAGCATGGTTTATTGGTCGACAGATAATGCACAAGTATCAGGATCCACGGACGATCTACAGACCCTCAGACATCATTAACGACGTCCGTAGATAGTACGGAGTGGTCATGAGCTATCAGAAAGCGTGGAAGGCCAAAGAATGTGCGTTGGAGGATTTAATGGGATCGGCTGGAGAGAGCTATGCTAAATTGGCTAGGTATTGCCATAACATGGGGACAACTAATCCTCGCACGACATTTTTTATTAAGACGGAGGGTGATAATTGTTTTAAGTATTTCTTCATGGCTCTCGGACAATGTATTCGGGGTTTTCGAAATACAATGCGACCCGTAATTCTAGTTGATGGTACGACTCTGAAAGCTAAATATCAAGGTAAATTAATTATTACTACATGTCAAAATGCTAACATCCAAATTTACCCTATTGCATTCGGCATAGTCGACAGCGAGAATGATCTGTCCATGCGTTGGTTCTTTTCTAAACTGAGGAAAGTGATCGGGGAAGTCGAAGATCTTGTCTTTGAAACCGATCGAGGACAGTCTATAATAAACGGTATCGCTGAAGTATTTCTCGAGGCACATCACGGGTATTGCATGTACCATATACAAGGTAATTTGAAGACTAGGTATCGGGGCACAGGCATCGTTTCATTGTTCAGGAGAGCAGCCGAAGCTTACAGTGCTGAAGAGTGTAATAAGTTCATGCTCGAGATAGAAAGTAAATCATTACCGGCGTTGGAGTATCTGACGAAGATGGGGATTGAACATTGGGCGTGGGCATACTTTCCAAGACGTCGATACAACATGATGATGTCGAATAACGCGGAGTCTCTCAATGCATTGTTTAAGAAGGATCGAGAGTTACCAATTCTCGCAATGATTGAGAACATTCGTAACAAGCTACAACAATGGTTTCATGACCGACGTACGACATCAGAGAGTTGCACTAGCGTGTTGGCCCCAGCTCAAGAGGAGAAACTGTTTAAGGCGGCAGAGGTTGCAAGGAAGTTGAATGTGGAAGCACTAGATGAGTTTCGCTTCTCCGTGCAATGTGTACGTAATACGGCATATATGGTGGACTTGACTGATAACACGTGCACTTGTACGAGATTTCAATTAGAGAGTTTTCCATGTGAGCATTCTGTTGCGGTGGCCATGTATCGAGGCTTTGCTACGAGAACGTTGTGCTCTTTGTATTATACGATTGAGTCTTGGAGAACAGCATATGCCGAGACTATATTTCCTCTATCGAATGAAGCCGAGTGGGAAGTTCCCGAGCACATCCTCCCATTTCATAATTTGTTACCACCAGCAGTTGAACCGCGTGGTCCTGAACGTCCAAGTACATCTAAAATACCATCTACCGGAGAGTTTCCTCGACCGCGTAGGTGTGGCCGCTGCAGAGCCGTAGGGCATACTCGGTAATTTTGTACCAGTCAAATTCCCCTAAATGACGACTAGACAGGTACGTGAAATGAATAATATTTCCTTTTACTATACACTGTTCAATATTTGTTATTTATAAATCTTCAATATACAAAAAATAGTTCCGCACTCGGCATACGGGTAAAATAACAAAGAATAATGAAATTTCCAATTTGAATGTTATATTACATTGAACACAAATTTACAATTATTTCAGAATTACAAAAATAATTAAATTTCCAATTGAAATGTTACATACATTGAACACAAATGTACAATTATTTCATAATTACAAAAATAATTAAATTTACAATTGAAATGTTACATATGTATAACTGAAATTTATGGGTCAGCATTAAATTCGAACAAATCACATGCTAGCTTCTTTCTCCAGTTCTGTATCCATAACTGGTTGATTTCATCAACCTTATTTCCTATACTTAAAAATTCAACGTACTTAATGGCAAATATGCCACAGTCGCCGCTGCAATTGAACAAGAATAAATCAGTTTAGTACTGTGTAAATAAAGACTAAATCTGAAAGATGAAAACAACAACGTTCAAACACTTACCTTATGGACTGTCGCGCTGTCGTCGTGTTCCGAACGATCCGCAATTTGTCCTGTACATTTATCCCCGCTCGTCTGGCCATCATAGGAATAATAACAGCCACGGACTCCAGATTTTGCTCCAACTGGCCCTGTGTCAAACATGAATGATCTGAGTCGTACACATATATAGGCGAGTCAGCAAAAACGATCTCCAGCGTAACATAGTGTTTATTGATGCACGCTGGAATGTACATATGTGTACAACCCTCCCATGATTTTCCCGCGACACTCGGTGATAGTCCTATCACCACTCGAGCATATATTCTGGCACCGTGTACTCGTTACCCATATGTGCGAGCGACTGATACTCTATGGTAACGGTACCCAGGAACTCGGTGTTTAATATGTCTCGACCATGGACATCAAATGATTTTGAATGTCTTTGAGCTCGATCTCGCAGCAAGTCCATGGCCAGGTCGATGTACTGCAGCAGGAAACACCGAAAAAGTATGAGTTATTCATTTAATAAACACAAGGTCACATATACATAAAAACACGAAATGAATAGTTCACTTACATCGTCGGCGAGCCAAGCTCCCGCAGTGGTGATATCGTGGAACCACTTGTAAGGGTCCGAGATCGTCCTTTGTCCTATCGTGCTGCTAGCTCTGTAAAACATAGGGAAATATTAAAATAAGCGTAGACGAGTTAGCGTACAGTGCTTTATTAAAATCATACAATACTTACCCGGGGATAATTCTCCTCCAATCTGTCTCGAACGCTTTCCACTTGGCATTGTCCACCTCTCTGAAGAAGTTCGGGTACGTCCCATCGATGAACGTCCTCCTCTTGGCCTCAGCCGTGAAGGGGGAAACAACATACTGTGACGGCACTCTCAACCTCTTGCCGACCACCTGCTCCGTCTCGTCAACAGCATGTCTCTTACCCTCAATCACGCCGGGCGCCCTCTCGACCTCCGGGGCCACCTCCTCCGCCCCCTCCATCGGGGCCTCCCCCTCCGTCGCCACCACCTCCGCCCCTCCCGTCGGGGCCTCCCCCTCCGTCGCCACCTCCTCCG
>NW_019234179.1:8996-21107 GCF_002742605.1 Olea europaea var. sylvestris
AAAAAAAATTAAATAAGTAAATAATATAAATACTATTTAATCAACTAAAAAATTTAATTAATTACAAAAATTATAAAAAAAATTAAAATTTAAATATTTTTCACCGGCCCAGATGCCCGACTGTTAACAGTCTGGGACGACTGTTAACAGTCGGCCCAGACTGTTAAACAGTCAGGCCGGCTGTTAAAAGTCGTCCTAGACTGTTAACAGTCGATTTTAGGCGTTCCAAGGCCCGGTGGCCGGGAAACGGTCGAAAACCGCCATTCCCGGCCACTGAGCTCCAAAAAATAGATCTAATTTCACATTCCAGTATGCCCATGGATCTAATTTTAACCAAAATTACTAAGGATGCTAACTATGAAAAAAACCATTCGAACTGGAGTTTTGATCAGAAAACTAACCGGTTCTTTTACTTTCACTGTAGATGATGATCGTTGATTGCGACGTTGGTGTAACTTCGGTGGTCGGTTGGTCGAATTTCTGCACTGGTCGGTCGGTCGGTGAGAGAATTATCAAACAGTTTGAAGGGTAAAATGGAAAAATACTGTGAAGTTTTCTTTTTAACTTAATTTGTTTTTTTTAATTCATTTAATTGGTCAAAGGCCAATGTCAATTTTTGCTACAGTGTAAAGGTCATTTTTGTGTATTTCCTCATGGATATAGCAAGTACGAGTCGAGGCATATTCCATATCAGGCCTTTATTTGTTTATTTATTTATTTTATATTTTTCAAAAAAAATAAAAAATTTATGTTCTTTCCATGTTGCATTAGTGACTGGACTGTGCTCTCAAGAATGATAGTAACATAAAAGCTATGTATGAGATTATCAAGTATCAATAAACAGTTTTTATGATAATTAATCAGTAATTAGGAAAATCTTAAGATATGTGAAGCATGGTATAGATATCATTGCTACATTGTGCACGAAGATCCCAAGTCTCATATCGGGTATAGAAAATTTAACCTTTGTTTAGGATATCCTTCTCATCACCTTTTTTCAGGACTTTGAATTGTATTCATAATTATTGTGTTAAAATTGTGATATTTCTTATATCTCATAAATTACTAATCCCTTCATATTTTAGCAATAGAATATTAATATTTCTAAAATAGAAATGGTAAGAATTATGATCGACTTGATTCAACATGTGAGATAAGTCTAAAGTATCAAGCTTTACTATGTTATGGTAGAATTGACCTTGAAACCGAGTTGTAAGGGTCGAGAATGTCTAAAATGCTTAATTTACAAGGTGAAGCGAGACTAAAATTGATGGTAGCAGAATACTTATGTGCATAATTGAAGTATTATAAGCTAACCAAACACTATTTTTATTTACACATTTTATAGAATATATTAGATTGGGGCTTGTTTTATATATTACCACACTTTGCGTACGAATTATCACACTTAAAAGCAAATCAGCAAACATAATAAAGGAGAGTCAAGTGTAGGAAATTTACCCATCAGCAGTATGATTGGTATCCCATCCAGAAACACTAGCAGCTTCCTTCAAAGCATTCCTCCAGCTCTTAATTTTCTCCTTCTCCACGTTAGGATCGTTTTCATATTTTGTCAAAAGCTATTTTGTAACTCCCTTTTTGCTTCCTAACATCAGAAGGATCCACATTGTAGAATACAGGATAAATCTTTTGGCCAAATTTCTTGTTACATTCAACGATCTTAGCAATCTCTTCTAAACACCAAGAGGAGTCGGCATAGTTTTTCGAGAAGACAACGAGTGCGACTTCAGAACTTTCAATGGCTTTTTGAAGTATTGGGGAAATGGAACTTCCTCTCTTGAGTTCAGTGTCGTCTTTGAAAGTGTGGATACCTTTTTCGTGTAAGGTTGTAGAGAGGTGGTCGACGAAACCTTTACGGGTGTCTTCACCTCTGAAACTCAAGAAAACGTCGTAACTCAATACAGGGGTAATGGCAGTGGAAGAGGAATCAGAGGCATTTGCCGAAGACATTTTTGAGCGATGCTGGTAATTTTGCTGTTCGAGTGATACAGAGGTTTTGAGTGCGGACGGTAGTTTTGCTGGTTTAATCCATGTTTAAATTTATGTACAATCGTTGTCCAAGTTTCAAGTACTAAAATTCAAATAAACCAACATTTATTTGGTATCGATTTAAATTCAAATTTTAATTCAAGTCAAAGTCAACAATTCTTACTGTCCTGTTGCTGAAAACATGAGGCTGCTTATTCGGAAATCATCTTAATTCTGAGTAGTAAAAATGAAATTGCCAAAATGCTAGTATATTTTTCATTTTATTGGTTTGAGGCAACACGAACATTATACACATCTCTGTAGAAGAAACTTGTATTTCGTGAACTACAAATCGAGATTACATACTCATTTTTTTTTCTTTCAGATGACACTATAATCAACTCACCGTTGATGTGTACACGCCCTTTTGGCTTTATAAACCAAAATTATGCTATCTAATATATCAAAAGAGACTAACATCTATTTGCTTGCTAATATGATAATATGATGGTTTCTAGCTTTAGCCAAATAGATCAGACTACATCAATTTTTACATTTCATAATGCATATTAGAATATTCTCACAATTGATTTCTTAATCTAATTTCGCTTCTTGATTCATATGAGAGATCTTTTATTTTATTTTTATTTTTTCCTTTTTAATGAATCAAGACTCCGTCAATGAATTCATAACATGCAATGGAATGACATTTGGACTTCTATCACCTAGATGCAATTATGTGGATCTTGTTGAGATGAGATCCATCGAGATGAAAGTTGATAAAAGGTCTCCTTGCTTGAAAATTGATTACGACGCGAGTGGTAACGTGACACCATTGAGGATAACAAATGACAACCCACTTCTTTTCTACATGGTTTGACGTTGAGGTACAACACGGGAGTATGGCTGGAGTAGGTTATGGGTGATCTTAGGGATGTCAATTTACCCTGCCCCGAACGGGTTGGTGGGACGGGTCAAAAGAAAAAAATTAAAAATAATTTTATTTCTAGACAATTTACCCGTTAAAAATCTATTTTGAATTTGTATTTTATTCTCTAATAATAGCATAATTCGAAACTTTCAAAATATAAAAAATAAATAAAAGGGGCAACAAATGGGCAAAAAGTTGCCCCATCCCCGCCCTGCCCTGCCCTGTTTAAGGCGGGGTGGAGGCGCCCCGCCCCATTGCCATCACTAGGTGATCTGGATGAGGCTTACTCTAACCTACTAATGTATTGTGTGTGCACTTAATGACTTCAGCTTTCATAGAAGACACTCCTTTCATGTTTCGTGCACTCCAATTCATGAATTGTCATATGATCTTAAACTTAAGCCAAATTTTTATTTCACACCTTTGGATTCCAAACATTCTAATTTGTGAATATATTCGTAATTCATCAACATCTTTTGTGATAATAAATTGACTGCCTTGTTGAATATGTCTACGAAACCAATAATTTTCTGTTATGATTCTGCAACACGTCAACATGGAATGGTGGAATATAATTGAATCACTACAGAGCCATGTGAAGGAGGAAAACGTGAAATTTTGAAGAACTTGATGGTGTAAATAAGTAGGTTGCTTAGCTATGTGATGAAACTGATGATGAATGTATAGAACTGGACATGGGGGATTTGTGATTTTCTGGATTAGGGGATTTTGATTTTGGTGGAATATGATTACGTGGAATTGGGGGTTTTCTTTGGTAAAAGACCAAAATTTTGGAATTTGGAACATTAATTGAATATATTAGATTGGTGGAGTAATAGGAGCTGTCAGCAAAATCAATTTATATATGTTTGTTTATTGTTTTTCGTTTTTACTCTGTAAAATGTAGTAATAATAGTATAAAAAAAGTTGAAATATATTTTATGAATTATTATTTTAAAATGGGTATTAAGTGTAATTTCCTCTAAAAATGCAGTTGTCAACTTTTGACCCCAAACTGATGATCTATTGAAGAATCTGGTCCCACTATGCCACCTCCATCCGTTCATAATTTTGTTTCAATTAATTTATTATGTAGCAATAATTATTATATTCTTTAAAAGTATTTTAAATGTTTTACTTATATTAAGAACAAATAATAAAATTTATGGTAATTAGCAAAAAACAGCCATATTATTTATATGTTTTGCACAAAACAACTTTCTCCTTTCATTTTGGTGCAACCCCCTCAAATCAAGCAAATGTTTTGAAAAGTAACCATGCCGTCCATTTTCTACCATTAAATCTTTGTATATTGACGAATTTACCGTCATTTTTAAATAAACAAAAAAAAAATAAAAACAAAAAAAAGGTAAAAATTTAAGTGTGCAGAAGAATTCCTATTAAAACAATAAAATACTAAAATTTTAAAATAAAAACTCTCTTTTCTTCTCCAACCAACTCCACCTACCCTTATTTTAACCCTTCTTCCACCACCACCAATCTCCTTCTCCTCTAAATAGTCTCAAGAAAACTATGATTGTACACGCACAATTCAATTTCCGAAAGAAATCAAACTTCAATCATTTCATGGAAAAAATTGCATGTTATATATAATGCATGGAAATCTGCATTGCTTACTATGGGTTTAAATCAATTGTTGATTGTCTGATTTACTAGCTTTAGTTAAAGCTTTTGAGTTATATTCGATGTATCTTTTATCTGTGCGCACACAAAAATATTTCTGACACTCTTGGGTTAAGTTATTTTGTCATAAAATGTTGACATCCTAGTTGACACATGTATTGGTGGCAAAAAATGATTGAATGTAAGAGTTGATTGTTTTTAAAATAGAACAATGACAAATTACCACGTGACATTCTGTCAAGAAAGATGTCAAACTGGGGGCAACCCCAGCCAAGTTGGTCGGGCAGTTGGACTAGCAATCGTGAGGTTGCTAGTTCGATTCCCGTTGAAGCTGCCTATTGGCCTTCTTGGTTTGAGCCGGTCAGTTATGGGTAACCTAGGCTGGTTTACCTCCTTGTGGTCCTTTGCGGGTTAGGATCACAAGGTGGGGTTTACCTAGTGTGCACCTTCGGGTAGCGGCTACGGGTTCCCTTATCAACAAAAAAAAAAAAAAGAAAAAAAAAGAAAGAAAGATGTCAAACTTTTTAAACAATGTAGCATGATTACTCTTGGCCAAGTAGGCATGAAGGTTCTTCATGTCGATTAAATACAGCCCTTGTTTGATCCTCATCTTTGAGGAAATAATGCTTTTGAATAGTAGATTGATGAAGAACATGTGGTTAAAAATTAAAGAAAAGTTTTTGGATTTGTGTAATATTATTTTATTGAAGAATGTATTGTTGAAAATGAGTTTTGAAAAAATGAATTTTTGAAATAATGAGAATCAAATAAGGACACAATGAAATTATTACAATTGGGTCACATCGTTGATTACTCTCTTAAATGTTTCTTGTTCCGATGAGGAACATTGTGGGGGAAAAAATGGCTATAGTCTTGGAAGCAATTAAAAAATAAGGAAAAGTGTAGCATTTGTCAACAACCTTAATAAATTGTTACTATTGGGTCTCTAAAATTTCAAAATGTTCAAGTTGGTTCTCCATATTTAATTCTGTAGCATTGTTTAAAAGATTGAAGATAATTTATGCAATTTCCTTGAAAAAATAAAGATTTCAAGACGGATAGCTCTATGTGAATATACGTGATTACGAAATTATTCAATAAGAATGGAATTGAAATGGTCAATGCTTAAAGTCCGTCACATGTCATGGCCTAGAGTAATTAAAAAGAGAGAGTATGATTTCATTTTTCAATGAAAGACGCATAATAAGATTTGAAATGCATAACACAATTTCCTGGAGAAATAAAGATGTAAAGACAAATTGCTCCATGTGAATACACATGATCATTGAATTTTTTAGTATGAACATAATTAAAATAGCCAATATCTAAAGTTGTTCACATGTTACGATCTAGAGGCAAAAGTTACATGTAATGGTCAATGCTCAAAAAATGTGATTTTGTCCTAATTTAATTATGGTGAGTAAGGCAAATATGTACCTTATTTGGTTGTGATATGATGCTATCTTATGAATGTCACAAAAGTGATAAATTGCATACGTTTGGAGAAGTTGTAATTCTTTTAAGTGAAATTACTCAATCTTCTTCATTCATTGAATTTGATTTCAATCGTGAAACCAATTTAGTTTGTTTATGCTTGAAAAAACATTATCGATCTATGAGATGACTTTGATCAAATTGTGAGTGATAAAAATTAAAGATAGATAGATTAAAATACATTATGACTTAACATTCATTATCTAAAAGTACTTAGGCTTTCACGGATATTATCAAAAGGGATAAGTAAATCGAACTATGAAAAAATTGATGAACTCTAAGTTCAAGTATAACCCAAAATGTGGGAGTTAACATTAATGCCTGTGAACTTATATGAAAAGTTCAAGACCTGTGAATGCAATATTACCAGATTGCATATGTATTCCAAATTGAGGAATTATGGGGGTAATTTAATATAAAAGTTATAGTTCCCTATACTTTTTTAAATCATAGAAAGATATCTATGAATGTGGAAAGGTAGAATGCCCTTATACTAATCATACGGATGATATACACTAAGTCTAAAGTGGATGAAATGAAATAAAGCTGATCATGGTGTTTGCAAGTTCTATTGGAATATTTAGAGAATATTCATGCTATCGAAGTTCATTGTAATGATTTAATGATGATAAGTGAATACCCACGTATGAAATCCACAAGTTAAAGTAATTGACTGGTGTAATGATTTGATAGAAGTCCTTCAACCGTGTTTGGAAATCAATAAAGCTTTAATTAAAGATAGTGAGAAGCATGTAGCTTCATAAAAGGATTTCTTGATGATGGCAAGTTGTATCTATCAAATAAATCGATCGTTGACTAGCTATATTTGATAAGATAGTAAGTCACATGTAATAGAAAGTCAAGACACACGAGTCTTAGATGTGACTTTATAATGAAATTAATCAAGAAAGGAATAATTTCCTAAGTCATGTGAAATTAATCAACAATTTAGCAGATCCTTATACTAAATCACTAAATCTCAAATAACTAAATAGTGATTTAGTAGGATCTACTTAGAGTAGGATGTGTTAAAACTCTTAAACTAAAATGTCCACCAATAACGGCAACCATACCTATCGTTACTCAAAAGGTAATCCATGGGTTCAAAAGATAACAACAAATCATTCGATATGTAGATAGGTTTAACATTATATAAATCCGTATAACTCTATCCTGATTAAATAATGCTGGTTGTTATTGAAGTGCGGGTTGAACTTTAAGTTCTTAATGAAGCTCAGTGTTAAAATATAAGTATTTCTAAAAGTAACAAAGATACTAGAAGAACTTCACCTAAACGACTTTGAGGTGGTGTCGTCTCAATAGAGAGTTGGAGTTTCTCTCTTAAAAGCTCGTTGAAAAGATGAGCGCAAGGTCATATTAGCGCTAAGAAAATTTGAGGACTTGAGAACACGTAATACTTTTGTGTGTGTGTGTTCTTGTCGATATTGTCACATGGAATAACTGGTTTAAAGCTTCATTCTACATTTCACTCTGACTTTACTTTGTTTGAATTACATTATAGTTAGATTCAAATCGAAAGATTTTTATTCCTTACGCATGAGTATTTTATACTTTGAATATAAGACTTTATTGAATTTTGAATAAGTGGGGGATTAATGGAAAATGTTGTTCAAAAATTAATAAAAAAGAGCATGGAATGAAAGAGAAAAACAGGGGCCAAAATTGGGATCCATGCGACCGCACCTCTAAGAGGTTCGGTTGCATGGTGGTATGCAGGGCTTTGAGCCTTGCTTTTGGATAATCTATGCGGTCACATAGATTTACTCTATGCAACTACATAAAGGAACCAACGAGCCGTTGGGATAGTTTTGGTTTGAAATTTTGGTGGCTTTTCACTTCTTTTTGACACTAGTTTGTGTGGCTATGATCCATGGCTATAAATATGTGTTTGATGGACTTTCAAATCATATTGAAAACATATCAGAAACTTTACTTCATTTCACAAAAGGATAAAATATATATCATTTTCTTCCATATTCATTGATTTCCCCTTTATGTTCTTGAAGTTTTGGAGAATCACACATGTGCTTATGTGTTTGATTCTTTACAAAGTTTGATTAATCCTTCAAACCATTTGTCGCGAGACCCTTTAAGCATCGAAATTGTATCCGAGAGGGGGCAAATATGGTTGAGGACAATGATACCGTGTTCAAGCCTTCGAATTCAATTTCATCTTCTTGATATTATTTTTATTTTGTTTCTTCTCCATTCTCCTGGTGTTGTAAAATTTCCCAACACTCTACACCTTGGTAATAGACAGAAGAGCGATAATGTGTTCCTATTTGGGTGAGGTGCCTTGAGAATGCTTGCATGGTATTTTTTTAGCTAGAAATCGTATGGCTTGCCATGCAGATAGGGGCATAAGAGATTTAATCTGATGTTAATGGAAAACTTCATCAAAAGTAATATGAACGATAAGAAAGTAAAGTAGTGAAAGTGATAAGAAATCTCATCGAGTCCTCCACGATTTAAGTTTCACTGTAATTACTTAAGTGAAAAAAAGATTGAACCTTAGAATATTTATTCAATGACTTATGGGTATGGTTCATAATTTCTTATAATCCTCAAATTCCAACATATGTTGCATCTCAATGCATGATTAATTAGGTTACAAATCAAAAGAGGAAAAGATGAAAGGAAGTCAACGAAAAGGACAAAAAACCTAGTCAATAAAAAAAATAAAATTAAAAAGGCCGAATTTGTATTCTTCTTAATAAAATATGTAAAGAAAAGCAAGGTCTAGTCTATTTTGCATGCAATAAAGTCACAGCCACTACACCAAAAATCACTTTTTGCAACGGGCAAAAAACTTTGTCGTAGACCTATCGCAACGTTCAGGCGTCTGTTGTGGGTTTCAATGTTGCCGTAGAGCGAAGAGTTTTGGCAACGTTCATTGCACGTTGCGGAAACTTGGTTTTGGCAATGTGTATTGAACGTTGCCAAAACATCTTTCGGCAACGTTCAATGCACGTTGCGAAAACTGGGTTTTCGCAATGTGTAATGAACGTTTCCAAAACACCCTTTCAGCAACGTGAAATGCACGTTGCAAATGAGGCTTTTGACATCGTTCAATTAACCTTGCAAATGAGACTTTTGACAATGTTCATTGAACGTTGCAAATGAGACTTTTGGCAACTT
This sequence comes from Olea europaea var. sylvestris, assembly GCF_002742605.1. NCBI lineage: Eukaryota > Viridiplantae > Streptophyta > Magnoliopsida > Lamiales > Oleaceae > Olea > Olea europaea. The sequence goes on from NW_019234179.1 coordinate 18,214, forward strand.
TCAATGAATGTTTCCTTAGGTTGTTTACAATTTTTTTCCCTATTTGTATAATAATTTACCAAATCAATCACAAAATGAAAAAGACTTTTTGGGCCTTCAATTGATATAATTTTATTAATCCATACCAAATAGTCAAAACACATCATTTGGCTTAAATTACAGTTATCACTGTAATTCTATTCCTTCAATGCTTTAATATTACGTTAATTAACCCCAAAAAATAATAATAATAAATAAATAAATAATGGATTTAAGTTGCATCCTATTCATACAACAGTGCGCCACTGAAGTATAGGTCTCAAAATGGTCTGGACGTCTACTCTTAGTGACACTGTGCTAGCCTGCCTTACGGGCCTAGGCTAGTTCTTTAGAGACAGATTGCTCCTATTTGATTTAGCTAAAAATCAACTTTTTAGTAGACCTTAATAAAAATTGATCAAATGTGTGGTTAAAAAGCTATAGATCCTATGAAACACCTAGTTTTGGTGTAGCAGCTATATTTCGATTCATCCTTTTTTTTCAAGGATTTCATAATTGGACGCTAAACCCATTTCATATGAACTGAACTGATAGGCACAATTGTTTTGGTATTTTTTAGTGAAAACATTAAATAAATAAATAAAACACTTGCATTAACAGTTGATCAAGTCATGAGAGACTAAGTTCGGTCTCGACATATTATGTGCAAGCTAAGTTGATTTCTGCTGTCCATAATTATATTCTAAATGTTGTGTATGCTAAATAATCAAAATGATGACTTACATGTGGTGAAGTTTAGCGGTGAAGTTTCATATCATTGCATCAATCCTCGGACTTCTTGTCTTAGATTTCTGTCAAGTCCTTACTTCTGGGGATGAAAGCAAATAGGATCGGAACCTAAAGAAGATAATACTGAGTAAAATTTACCATACAGAAGAATTTGGTTATTTGTTTATCAATCAGTACCTGACGGGTTACAGTTCAATGTGTAAGTATTATGCCCTAGGTCCAATCAATTTTGGACATAAATACTTTTATATATAATTAATGCAATTAAATGGTAGATCTATTATTTAATTAATAGACAATTAAATAAATAATAGAGTCCGTAGATTCAAATATTTGTAATTTGTTAATCACAAGGAGTTGTGATTGTAAGGTACAAATTACATCTGATTGAATCTTAAATCAACCGTGGTCGTAAGTAATAAAGAGATACGGATATCGTTATTACGGATAGACCATCACATGTGGCATTTCTTACTTGTGAAGTAAGTAGCTGATCTCACAAGCTAAAGTGTGGTGACACTTAAATGAACACGTGGATGTTTTTGTTATAGAACAAAATATTGGAGACCCGTCGAGAGATTCCACATGGATAACTATCTGAGTGTCGGTGGTTAATCTCTAACGTTCGGTAGTGAAATTGGTCCTTTGACATGAGGTCGTCATGGTACCTTATATGAGGACAGTCATACTTTGGCGGTGTTGGATGTTGCTCTGAAAAGGGCCGCTAATACGACATGGTTCGGGTACGTCAAGAATCGTATGAAGGTTGTGATTGATCAATAAAGGATTTGTCACTCTTAGATAGTAGGAGATTATGATCTGCGTTTCATTCAATTAAGTCAATGATGAAATCCTTGGCCAAGGTGTACTCATAAGTCGAAAAGGAGTTTTCGATTTATATTAACTTAATAGTGGAATGAAAGATATGATCGATGATCAATATTGACACAATTCCATATCTCGTAATTGATCGGATCATATTGACGAAGGGATTATAGTTTCACGGTAAACGAACGAATTTGGTTTTGTCATACCACGTGATATTTCCCGTCACATGTATTGTCCTGACACATTGCTAGATGTCAATCAGGGACCGCGAATGTGAATTGACGATAAATTAAAAGGGTGTTTTAATTTATCAATTTTGATTAGATCAAAATAATATTTCACGTCGTTAGACATCGTGGTCGGGAACCTAATGGGTCACACACAAAAGAGAATTGGAAGATTGCAAATTGCCAATTGGTTAATTTAACAATCGTTGGATAAATTAATTAATTGGATTTGTTATTTATATTTTCGAATTAATTAATTGGATTAATTAATTCACGGATCGGGTTTAATTAATTGGATTAATTAATTATTGGACCGGACCGGGCCGAGCCTATTTGGGTTTATATAAATACATAACTAGGGTTTGAGGTCCATAAGGTTTTCATTATTCTTGCTGGCACAAGAGAAAACCCTAGAGGCTGCAATCTTATTCTCTGTGTGGATCACCGTTGGAGGCTGGACAATTGGACAGCTGTGATGGCGAATCAAAGTTGTGGAACGAAAAGAAAAGCAAACAGATTGCAGATCTGGAAAAGGTACAATCTTATCACAATTTCTATCTAAACACAAAGGCGATTCTTGGTGAGAATCGAAATTTATTTTAAATTCCGCTGTGCATGTATAAGTAGATTCCTAACAGTGATATCAGAGCCTACTTTGTGTTTGTTAGGAATTGATTTGCATGATTGAATAATCAAATGTTGATTGTACATATTTTTCTTGTTTTCTAGCAATTTGAAAATTGGATTTTCGGATTAAAAAAAAAATAAAATTTGGCAACAGTTGCCGGCGGGAAGAAGAGCGGCGACCGTCGCCGCTTGCGGAAGAAGCAGCGGCGATAGTCGTCGCTGCGCGTCGCAGCGGCGACGGTCGCCGCTGCTGGGAGCGGCAGCAGGCGCCGCTGCACCAGGCAGAGGCGTCTGCTGCCTATACAGCAGCGTGAAAACGCTGCTGTGTGAGTAGCGTTTTCACGCTGCTGTAGCGGCAGGAGCCGCTCGCGGGACATTAAGGTGGCGCCGGCCAACAACAAAAAAAAACATGGAAAAATGGTTTTAGGGTTTTTAGAAAATCGG
>NW_019234179.1:25112-81621 GCF_002742605.1 Olea europaea var. sylvestris
TATGATCGATGATCGAGATTGACACAATTCCATATCTCGTAATTGATCGGATCATATTGACGAAGGGATTATAGTTTCACGGTAAACGAACGAATTTGGTTTTGTCATACCCCGTGATATTTCCCGTCACATGTATTGCCCTGACACATTGCTAGATGTCAATCAGGGACGGCGAATGTGAATTGACGATAAATTAAAATGGTGTTTTAATTTATCAATTTTGATTAGATCAAAATAATATTTCACGTCGTTAGGCATCGTGGTTGGGAACCTGATGGGTCACACACAAAAGAGAATTGGAAGATTGCAAATTGCCAATTGGTTAATTTAACAATCGTTGGATAAATTAATTAATTGGATTTGTTATTTATATTTTCGAATTAATTAATTGGATTAATTAATTCACGGACCGGGTTTAATTAATTGGATTAATTAATTATTGGACCGGACCGGGCCGAGCCTATTTGGGTTTATATAAATACATAACTAGGGTTTGAGGTCCATAAGGTTTTCATTATTCTTGCTGGCACAAGAGAAAACCCTAGAGGCTGTAATCTTATTCTCTGTGTGGATCACCGTTGGAGGCTGGACAATTGGACAGCTGTGGTGGCGAATCAAAGTTGTGGAACGAAAAGAAAAGCAAAAAGATTGCAGATCTGGAAAAGGTACAATCTTATCACAATTTCTATCTAAACACAAAGGCGATTCTTGGTAGGAATCGAAAATTATTTTAAATTCCGCTGTGCATATATAAGTAGATTCCCAACACAATGATCAATCCATTTGTTGCTAATGCATTGAGCCTATCCGGACTGACGTGTAAAATGTTTATTTGGTGCAATGTCCATTAGGCGTGTAAATATACACATTCAAGTGATTTGAGTGAGATTTGTTTCATTACTAGCTCCTATGTAATCTATAGCCGTGTAAATATACACATTCAAGTGATTTGTGAGAGATTTGATTCACGACTAGTTCCTACGTAATCTATATGTGTGCTACATTATAAATTTATCAGATTATATAGTTTAAATCAATATATATTGAACTTATCATAATCAATAACAACATTTGAATTGCTACTTATTTCAAATTTCATTGCATTCATGTAATATAGGCACCTCATGCATTGTTCATTTGTGCGTAACATCATTTACCCATATGATTTCACATTGGGGTAGAAAGGGGATGTTTTAACTGTGTAAATGTTTGTTGTGTATGCTTTATCTCTTTTGTTTCAGTTGTGTGTTTCATCCACATGTACGTCAAACATTTATATATCATGGAATTAGATTCCGTTTCTAATAGAGTTTTTCAGCTACCTGATTTGTCTAAATTCACTAGGTTTTGGCTTTAAATTTTTAAGTCTAACGTTTTGGCCCACAATTTGAATGACTGATTATGACAATGTGTCGGAGTCAATCTTGAGGTACATTAGATTGTGTATTAATAGTTATGATTTCATAATTTATTAGCATTCTGCATATTATAAGTAGAGTCAAGTATAGGGGCTTGAAATAGAATATTAAAGGAATGAAGAAAAAGATTGATATTAGAAAATTAAAGTGACTTTTATTAGGGTCGATATTAGTATTTTGCATCTCATAAAATAGCGTCGAAGTCTACTTTTAGAAGTTTGAAATAGAACTATGAAAGGATAAAAGACGGATGTTGGAAATTTTAGTGCATCTTGTATGCTTAAACCAGTAAAAAATATAACATTTATGAGTTTAAGGCGAGTACATTGATGTCATAACGAACAATATTAGCAATTTTCAGGTTAGAAGAAGATTTTAATGATTAATAAAATTAAACGTTGCCAAAAGTGACCTTTAACAACGTTCTTATGTACGTTGCAAAAAAGAGAACGTTGCGAAAAGTGATTTTCTGCAACGTTCAATAAACGTTGCCGAAAAGCTTTTAGCAACGTGAACATTGCGAAAATGTTTTTTCAGCAACGTTCAACGAATATTGCGAAAAGTGACTTTCCGCAATATGCATTTAAAAACCGTTGTCAAAATTCAATTTCTAACACCAATGGCAGCGTACACTCATGAGAACGTTGCTATAAACCTCTTTAGCAACATTCAAGCAATGAATGTTGCCTTTTGCATGTTGCAAAAGGTCATTTTTGTTGTAGTGAGCGGACCGTGAGCTTTCACTATTTTCTGACCATGCAAACTGCTACTCTAACAACTTTTTCTACTTATTTAACAGATAAATATCTATCTTCTTATTAATATTTAATATGGAAATTAATATCTATATATCTAATTTGAAACTAACCCCCTCAAAATGAATCACTTCGTATAAAAATTTGAACCATTTGTATTACCTCTTCAACTTTTCTCAAAGACTTAACAAATGCACGACATTTGTAAATAGTGTTGGGGGGTAATTGACTCATTTTGAAAAATATAAATGTTGAAGGACTTGTAGTATAAATAGCATTAATTGAATATTTTCAAGCATTAAGGGGGGTTTCATTTTTAAAAAAGGGGGTGCGTGGGGTGCGTTGGGGGTGGGAGTGGGGTTCCATTTAATTTTTCAAGTCTTGCGTCAGCTACAAAATGAAAGGAAAAGGAAAATTAAGGAGGAGAATTTTAAGGCAATTAAAAGTATTAAGGAAACATGGTTATATTAGATTAGGAATCCTAAATAGTTATGAATTGTGCTTCATGCACGGCATAGACTGAGATTTTCACCCGCCTAAGGTGTTACGTGTGAAAGAGAAAGTAAGAGAGAAGTGAACGAAAATGGCCAGAGTATTCTAGCTTCATGTAGGAAGACATTGTAAAAAAAGGTGATAAAATATTGTCTACTGTAAAATTTTCTCAGCTAATAAAGTTTTCTCATTTTATAGTCGTCGATGATTTTTCGAATCACATTTTATTTGTTTTTTCCTCTTTCGTTTTCATTTTATTTTTTGCTTATTGTTTTCCTACGTTTGTTCAATTTTCCCCCGACAAATAGACAATTACAAGACAAACTTAAGACTTCAATCACCATAATGAATCATTCAACTTGAAATTAAATAAATATTGTCATAGGGAGGGCAAACTTATACAGCCCTTGTTTGACAAAACCTTTTTGAGATTATAAGTTGTCAAACTTTATTTTTTAATTACATATTTTATCGAATCTACAACTTTTTAATTATATATTTCTGGATCCTGTAATTTCAAAAAAATTTGTCAGATAGGGTTTTTATCTTCAACAAAAACAAATATAATTGATAAGCTTCCATCAAGGATGCAATTAATTTGTTTTAATAGGTAGGTAGAACTTTCTTGCTTCTCCAATGAAGAAGATGATCCGTAATTGCAAAGAAGTCTGATACAGCGGACCCATTGAAAATAATTCATTATCGAGAATCGATAAAATGCTGCATGCATTGCCAACTCAAAAGGCGTCCTATTTACATGATCAATAAACAGTACAATAATGCACAAGCATATTGTTATATTATAAAGGCAGGAAACACAGAAGATTCAAAGAAAATGAATCAATTAATAAGAATCAATAAATACTGACTCCATCGCCAACTGCAAAAGGGACTTCGTTACACCTAATAAACAACACACAAATTTATTGGGTGCGTGATTCACGTTGTACAACCAAACCAATTTAATATCAATAGCTTGTGGGTGCATGTCACCTTCTCCTACTTCAAAGATATTAAATGTATATCAGTTGTTGGTTGTAAAACAGTACATTTATTAATAATGTAATTAGTATTGTTTACTGGTTTGTGTACTGTTACGTTTCATTTTGTGAGGTTCTAACAAGCTACCTCTGACTCGCACTCTACATCACTAACCTCCCTAACCTAGTCGATGTCATCAAACAGAGGTAATTGAAGTGATGCCTTCAACTCGATCAAGACTCTATGTTGAGGCAAACCCTCCATGGTCAAGATGAGGTGCTACGATCTACTGCAGCTTATTTCTTGAAGTTATTAGCCTTTCAACTCCCAAAGGTATCTTCTTATCTTTGACTCTTCCAAGAGATCTTTCGTAGAAAATATTATGAGATATGATTGATGTAATATTTATGTTGAACTTGCCTCTTAACCAACTTGCCAGTCTAGTTTTCAGATGTCAGACCTAGACTATAGGCAGTCACTTTTAAAAATCATTAAATGCTCTTTGAAACTAGGATTGTAGAAGTGACATCTAGGATTGACTCGTCACATGTTAAGATGAGAACAAAAGTTTTCATCTAACAAATGTAAAATCTCATATTTAGTATCATTTGAAGGTAATGGAACTTTATACTCTCGATAGTAATCTTGCTTATTTTTCTTGCTTCCTCTCTACAACTTTGTGCTCACACACATTTGTGTGACTCCTGACTTCCATTTATTCCACACTCAATATTCTCCTCTACAAGTTGACTAACTTGAACTCAGAGCACCTGCGACCTTCTTTCCTATCATTTAAGAAGGCCATATGCTTCTAACAGTTTGTTCAAGTGTGTTGAAGCCGTAATTAACTATATTTACATATTATATTTTTATGTAAAATCATACACATGTAAAAGAATTCAATTTTAATAATTCAATTATGATTGCATAAGTTATAAAATTATCTCACGATCTCTTATCATAACTCATGTTACTTATTGCACGAACTCAATAATATTCTTAAATTATGTAATTAGTGATCAAGCAATTGAATGCCAATTAAACACATAATAAGCAATTAACTCAAAATAAAATTGGCATGAAATATATTAATTTAAGCAAACATTAACCTAAGCTTGGTAGTTCATCCTAACAATAAGAAATTTAGTCAATCATAATTTTGGAATTAAATGACAAAAGGATGAAAAATATCAATAGGTTCAATAAAATGGATAAAGAAACTAATAGAAGCAATTTTTGTTCTTTGAACTGGTCACAAATAGTCATATTAAGATAGATTTGGTTACAGTGGGTCGTAGATAACACATGCCGATCACAAACAACAATAGCTTACATAGACATAGACATGATCAGAAACAATAATATCTTACACATATCTAGTCACAAATAATCACCTTTAAACATAACTTGGTCACATGCAACACAAAGCACACAATCAATAGGTCACAATTGAGCTAATATTTTATGAAGTACAGAAACCTTATCAGAAATTATGAATTGTGAAACACAAAAACTTGTTGAACATAAGAATGCATCAAATTAAATGATTTATCATCGAATTTTTTTTTAATGACCAGATTATAAGAACATTGTTAGAGTTTTGATATGTGAAGAATACTATAGAAGACTTGAAGGTTGGGAGCATCTAAATTGTGAATTAAAGGATTAAAGTTCGTGAATTGAAAATTAGAAGTTCGCGAATCAGATTCAATCAAGAAATCAATTATTGATTTAGTATAACGGTAAATTTATGGTTTTGTTTTGTTTTGTTATAATCACCTTGGTGAATGTCCCATAGAAATCCTAATTTGTTAATTAAAGATTTATTTTCTTTCGTGGCAATTTGTGTTAGAATTATTCTTAAGACGTGTCGTTCAATTTTAAAAGGTCAACTTTATTAAGGAAAGTAACTCAAATCCTTGTATTATATTTTCATTTGATGTGGAATTTGTCTCTTAACATGCCCGCAAACCAAATTCATATTGTGTTGGTGTTTTTGTTGAAAAGGGAGTTAAAGAAGTCAAAATATGGATAAAATTGTATATGGACAGAGACTGGGTGCCTAGGTGCCAATTGGGTGTGAAAATCAGATTTGAAAAAGAGATTCAGTATTTCAGAACCAAAAGAATTTTTGTACCACTGCTCACTGCCAACTAAAGTGAGGCTTGGCTGTTGAGCGGCCATGTTAATCAAAAAAAATTGTTTTATGATTTTGACTAGATTTTTAAAGCTATTTCCTTCTAACAGATAGTTTTTGTATCCTTTATATACTCCACATGATTTTGGCTTTGTATAGAATTAAATAGTATTAGAGAACACATTAGAAATGCAAAATCATTGTAATCTTTCTCCATATTTTAGTGAATTCTCACCATGTACAAATTTCTTGTATTGTGATTGCTACTTCATACTTTGCTATATATCTCTTCTATTTTCTATCAAGTCGTATCAGAGTGTAGTTCGATCAACTCAGTTAAATGTTTGATTTTTTGTTATAACAATCATGAATTATGATTTTTTGCTATTGGATCGCATCACAAGATTTTCATTGTAGTTGGTAAAGATACGATCAGTACTCACTCAGATGGATTTGGATGATTTTTTTTTTTTGAGATTTGACAAGATGCCATCAAATTGGATGTTGTAGGAGAAAACACATAAGGATCAAAAGGTCTATTATACATTTTTTTTCATATTTTGAATCATATTATTCAGGACATTTTGTACTAGAAAACATTCGTTGCATTACAATTAAAGTTACTGCAAGTCTTCTATGACAAAAAGTCTTACTAGCAAATTGCATTTGAAACAGAGATTGTATTCTCATCGTATGATAGAAGGCATCACTTGATGATCTCCTAGTTATTTTAAGAAGATTGTCATTGATTTGGAGACCTTGGAGGTTAGTATGATGAAAAAGATATGGGGGGATTTTGTTGTGTTCTTGCCTGCTTCGTATATGTCTTTTAGTGACATGATCTTATGCAGTCATGATATTCTCATCATTGAAAAAGTATATGATGCTCTATTCTCAAAAAAAAAAAAAAAAAAAAAAAAAAAAAACCCAAAAAAAAAAAATGGAAAGACATTTTTAGAAAAAAAAACAAAAAAGATGAAGTATCTTGTTAGATCCGAGGCTCAAAAAAATGATTTTGTTGTTAATGGTGATTACAAGATGGAAAGATCAACGTCTAACTCCAGTAAAAAAAAAAAATTAATTATTGTAAGAAAAGGGGCACATTGAGAATGATTAAAATAAGTTACAAAATAGAGATAAATCAGTTGCTGCAAACCAAAAGGAAAAAAAATCAAAAACTTCATGTAAAGCAAGTATTACATAATATTGATACAATGATGAAGAAATTTTGGATATTTCCGATGGCAACTCCAAACCTTACGAGAATTTGATTCTTGATATAACTTTCATTTTCCATACGTGTCCAAATTGAGATTCGTTTTTAATATATGAAACAGTGTCAAATGTGTTATAGTGATGAAAAATAATGCACCTGGTAAGGTAGCTGGTATTGGAAGTATCATAATTAAGATGCTTAATGGGACTGTTAGGATACTTGATGAGGTGACACATGTTTCAAATTTAAAGAGAAATCTCATCTATCTGAGTACTCTTGATTCAAAATGGTACAAGTACAACATGATAGTGGAGTCCTGAAAGTCAGTAAATGTGCTTGTGTACTGGTGAAGGGACATAAATTGTCCTAGTTATATGTTTTGTAGGGATCTACATATCATTGGATACCAATTAATAAAAATTAAACACTCAGGTGGAGTTGGAGTTTGGTATAGTGATATCGAAGTTTGGTTTAGGATCTAGGATCTACATTAAAGAACACATCTCAGTCGAGTTTCAGAAGTTAAAGGTAATGCTGCTTTGACATATTACCTGCAATGCCTTAGTATTCAATTGCTCGGGACAAATCTATGAGAGATATTGGACTTTCACAAAGGTACAATGAAGCTAATTTAGTTGCTTTTCATTTAAATGTGGTCGAAGATATTGAGTCTAGAAAAAATCCTTCTACAGAAGCAGGTAATTATGTTGATTCTGTTACAGGTATGATTCTACGCTGTTTGATAATTATTGTTGAGTTATTTGTGAATTTATTGCTTTTTGTGATAATTTGAACAACTTTGGTACTCGAGGTAATCCTGCAAAACAGTGCTTGGATCCAGTTTCTAAGGTGGAGAATTTTTCTATTAAGGAATTTTGTTGGAGATTTTTTTTTTGAAGTGCCATGTTCTATTCCTTGCAGTGGAATTTGTCACCAGTTGGAGAATTCTAAAGCTTTGTTCATTACTATAGAATTTGTGTCAATGTGGAGATTTGTTAATAAGTAAACCAAATTCATCTAGTATTTGTGTATTGTTTGAAAAAGGAGTTAAGTCAATATATGGATGCAATTATGTTGCGGTTGAGATTGGAAGCTCAAGAGCCCAATCTTGGTCCCTAGATGCCCATTAGGTGTGAAAATTGGATTTGAAATAGAGATTTAATTCTTGAGCACCAAACGAAGTGTTGCATTGTCGTTTGCTCACCGTGAGCTTGGTGTCGAGTGCCGCTCGAGCAATAGTGTCATCCAAAAGAAATCTTTTTTCTGATTATTGACTCGATTTTTTATGCTCTTTCTATCTTAAAGATATTCTTTTGGGTTCTATATATATTTCACATGATTTTGGCTTCATATAGAGTTCGAATATATTAGAGAACAATTAGAAACACAAAATCATTGTATTCTTTCTCCATGTTTTAGAGAAATTTCCTCCTCTACCAATTTTTTGGGTTCTTAAGTTGTGATTATTGCTTCATATTTTGCCATATATCTCATCTATTTTCTAACAAAGTGTCATTCACCACATAATCCTTTGTGGGATCATTGAAGGTACAAATTTATCGAATCCATACTTGAACTTCATTTTGTTAAACCATTTCCCCAAAATATTAAGTTGACTTTAATCAATTTTCAAGGTGTAGACTTCATAGATGTGTTCTCGCCATTTGTAAAGCATAGTTCAATTCAGGCTTCATTTGGGATAGTAAAAAAAATGACTTGGAACTTGAACAGATGAATGTCAAGACAGTTTTCTTGCATAGAGACTTGAGGCAAACATCTACCTACAACAACTAGAAGGTTTCATAGTTTCTATGAAGGAAGACTACGTGTGCTTAATGAAGAAGTCCTTGTATGGACTAAAGCAATCACCGAGGCAGTGGTACAAAAGTTTCAATTCATTCATGACTACTCATGGTTCAGCAGAAGTAAATATGACATATGTGTGTACTTCAGGAAGGAAGCTGGTGGATAGATAACATATTTGCTACTATATGTTAATGATATACTCATTGAAGCCAAGAATAAAACAGAGGTCAGAAAGGTGAAATCTCAACTTAATAAGGAGTTTGAGATGAAGAATTTAGGTATAGTAAAGAAGATTCTTGGTATGAAAATCTTAAGGGATAAGAAGGCTTGCAGATTGTATTTGAGTCAGAAGGGGTGTACTGAGAATGTGCTTTAAATGTTCAATATGCTGAATGCTAACGCTGTCAATACTCCCTTGGCTGCCCACTCCAAATTGTCATCTGGATTGTGTCCTCAGTCAGATGAAGACATTGATTACATGTCACGGGGTCCTTGTTCAAGTGCAGATAGTTCGCTAATGTTTACTATAATTTTCACAAGACCAGATTTGGCACATGCAGTCAGTGCAGTTAGTAAGTACATGGCAAATCTTGGGAAAGAACATTGAAAAGCTGTACAATGGATATTCAGAAACTTGAAGGGCTCAACTAATGCTTGTTTGCATTTTGGTAGAAATACAACTGGAGTCATTGGGTATGTGAATTTAGACTATGCAGAGGATCTTGATAAAATGAGATCACTTACAGGATATGTGTTTACCCTTAGAGGCTGTGCTATTAGTTGGAAAGCTATTTTGCAAAATACAGTAGCTTTATCTACAACAGAGGCAGAATACATGGCCATTACAAAGGCATGTAAAGAGGCTATATAGATGAGAGGGTTAATTGGTGAAATTAGTAAAGATTTATAGATTTCTACAGTATATTGTAATAGCCAGAGTGCTACTTTTCTAACTAAGAATCAGATGTTCCGTGAGAGGACTAAGCACGTTGATGTGAGATACTATTTTGTGCATGATGTGATTGCTCATGGTAATATTGTAGTGAGCAAGATTGATACCAAGGATAATCCTACTGATATGATGACAAAATCACTTTCCATTACTAAGTTTGAGCATTGCTTGAACTTAGTTAGTATTTATCATTGATTTAGTCCACTGGGGCTTGTTTGGAAGAAGTGGAGTGGTATTTACTGTGAAGTTCCTTTTATTGGAATTTGATTCAAGATGGAGATTTGTTATAGTGTGATCCAAATTCTAGTGGGTATTGGAGTTGTAATTAGAAGTGGTTTTGGAGAAATCCACTTATGAATTTGGAACAAATTGTTGCCATATTTTTGCTAGCTCTTCGCTAACAAAGATTTTTTGCCTGCTTTTCACCCTTGTCACTAGAGCGAATGGCTATCGCTCGATGCCATTAAAGTGACGGTGTTTCCTAACTTTTTAAGTTTTAACGCGTTTTGGACTCCAATTCATCTACAACATGGTTTTTAAGGTTATACAGAACGTCGTGTATTGTTGAGAACAACAGAAAATACAACATCTTGAGAACTTCAGATCTTAATTGAGAGTATTGAGATCTTATAAACACAATTCCTATTGTTTATAATGAATTTTTCTCCTCTACCCGTAGTTTTTTTCCTGTCTTGGGTTTCCACGTAAAATCTTTGTGTTGTTGTTTTTCTTTATTTTACTTCATTATTGTCATAATCGTCCGATCAATTCACAACAATATACATATAAAAATATAAAAATATTGTATACCATTTGTAGTCTCCAGCATACAAATCAGATGAATGCTATGCATCTATTTTATTATTCGCAAGTTGCAAGAATAATTGAATTTTCATCATATAGTGATTAGTCAATGTATATGAGATTGACCCTGAAGCTCCTAATTAAGTACCCAAAGAACATGAACAAAAAAGTGCTATAATTACCTTTAGTAAAAATGTAAATTATTTAGAGGAAGAAAAATAGGGTAGATACACATGCATGCCATCTTGTTTAGTTAAGGTAAGATCCTCCATGTAAAATGTTGAGGTGAAGTGAAGAATGAGAGTATTTAGAGGGGACTAATGTAGCTTTTAAGGATGAAGAAAAGGACCCCTTAACTAATATTTCAAAAGCCTAAAATGAGTTTATCCTTTGCTTTGATTGTGGACTTGTAGTTTGTCATTTGTTTGGAGCATTGAATAGCATACCAAGAAGGCAAGAATAAGCACCCTAGTTAAATCCAAGACATAACAATAGGTTTTAGTACGCAATAAATCTCAAATGACAATTCAGTGTATTTCTGGTCGAGTATCAAAATGAATGGATCGATTTGGATCAACATCCCTGTAATCAGTCTAGTAGTGGGCTAGAATTGAAATGTCTAAAAAATCAATTGGGACAGGAATGGATCGACCAATATTGTAGGATGGTTCTATCCAACTTATCTCTATTTTTGTTTTTCTTGAGGGAATTACATTCTTCCTCGTTTTCTAACTTTCCATTTCAAAATTTAGAATTTGAGTTTATTCTTCCAAAACTCAAGTATATACAACCATTTATTATCAGCTTTAAACAAGGAACTCTTGAATTGAAATATATTAAAGATGTTATAAGATGAATATCACAAGATCTAAGTATAAATAATAAAAATATAATAATACACTGAAATAAATTGAAGGACAATGAATGTGATATAATTATTTATACCTCGTCTGGTGCTATTTGTCAGCTTCTTTGAAAAAAGAGAGGACTCATCTTTCGGGCCACAAGGTCCAACCCCAATATCCCACAGCTGGACCATCGCTCTTTGTCGCTTCATTTCATAGTCACAAACTTAAGTCCCACCCCAAATAAGCAAGAAATTCCCCTCCATTAGTTAAATGGGACGAGGGACCACCACTGTGAATCTATTTAATTTGTTTTTATATTTTTTCATAGAAATTGTATTTAACAAAGTAAATAATATAATTTAAAAAATAATAAATAATCAAGCAGGATAGTAAATGACGAGTTTTTAATCCTCATCCTTGCTCTAACTCACAAAATCCTCGACAAGGGATTGTATTTTAATTCCTCGCCCCTTCTTTATTCGTCATGTTGCCATCCCTATCTATTAGTACACATGAACTGGACTTCAATGATTAGAAATAAAGCAAGAAGAATTATCCTTTATGTCTATTCAACTCCTAAATTATAGAGGAATATTGAGAAAATTTACGTACCTCAATAATGAGATGATGTGCATGCTTTTATATAAATACTTTTCCTATTTGCATTATAAGTAATATTGAAATATGTCCTTGTACTATAACATATAATATTAGTGCATTAATTGGTACAATTAGTGCTTGATGAAGCCCATCTCATTCTTATTAGAGTTCTGCTACAAGACCCGGGATTAAATCCCGAGTTTAAATCCAAGGCCGAGGCGTTTGATCTTGAATTTTATGAGGCCCGTAGCGTAACAATCAAGGGCTGAGGTGTTACCAACACCTCTGCCCATCAATAGAGCCTATCATTTGTAACACCTCAGCCCATCAATAGAGCCTATCATTGGCCCTGTTTGAATGACAAAACTCTTCTTATTAGCCATGAGGTGGATATAGTGTAGGTCAACCATTCTATGTGCTGCGCTACGATGGATTTTTCTACACATTTTTTTGGTGCCCCGATCAAGTTCAAAGCAGGTTGAGTTCGTGGCACATTTCTCATTTATTTATTTTTATTTAAACAGAAAGTTCCCAAGATAAATAAAAATCACTCTTATCCCGCTCCATCCCATCCTACTAGAACAAAGAGGCAAAAAAATTTGTGTCATTTGAGAGGGTGCGAGTTTTTTTTTTTTGGTTAGTGATATATAAGGTACTATTGACATGCTTATGATAAAATAATCAAAGCTGTTTATGAATATGTTAAAATAGTTATGAAGTTTTTTAATACTTTTTATAATGAATATTATGCTTATGGTTAATTACCTTATTTTTAATTTTAAACAACTAAATTATTTTATTCGTTGCATAGTGAGTTCTCAACGACCAATATTATAGGCGTTGAATGTCTAACACTATTTTAACACCAAATTTAATTTGGTTACGAGGTTGTTGTCAACTTTCAACCATTAAAAATATTTGATCATTGAATATCACCTTTCACGATTAAATAGTACTATTCGTTGAACGTCGAATTTTTCTCTACTTCCAAGAATGAGATACAATTAGTTGTTATTTTACTGTATTAACAAAAATAAATTATGGTCATTGAATATTTATTATATTATTTGTATTTTTAACAATTGAATTATATTGTATATCAACAGATATTTTGATGAAATTTCTTGATTTGGCGTGCACTAACAACTACCTATATGAATTTGGTCTTAGAAAATATATGATTAACAATGAATTTTTTGATTGTTATAACATATTTCGGACTAATTGAAAATTCAATTGTTTACCATCCATTTTCTATGATCAAATCTATCCTTTAGCTGTTGAAAACAGTTTTTAATGATTAAATTGATTTAGTTGTTGAAACATTAGTTATAAAATATCATTTATAATTCAAGTTTATAATATGAGGCATGTTTAGCGATGATAAGCACGTACAAGCTGGTAAAAGATTAGCATACCATCAATTTTGTTTTACAAAATATCATATGTAGGGGGTGTTTGAGCTACATTATTTTGGTAATAATGTATTAATCAATAGTTTATTGATGGGAAATGTGTGGTTAAAAAATAAGAAAAAGTTTTTTATCTACGTATAATATTATATTATTGTAGAATGTGTGGTTGAAATAATGTCAAATCATTGTTTAAGAATGTATTATTTTGGAATAATGCGGCTCAAACAGGCTCTTAATGATTTTATTTTTGAACTACCATATTATTTTATTAGATTTCGATTTACAAATATAAAAATAAGATTTTATTTTTTTAAAATTATTTTACATAATGATCAATGTCAATATAATAAAATTAAGAAAAAAATGATATACTCGACCACTAGTGGATTATAGGAAAAAATAAAACAGAACAAGAGATTTGAGGAAAAGAAGTAGATCTAAATAGTCATCGATAGGAGAAGGGTGTAAAGTAGGTGGAGCATCTATGTTCAGTTAGCCTAAAAAGTTAATTATTTGCCCCTTTTTATTTTTAATTAAACATTAATTTAAATCACACATTCATAAATACTACCCATTTATTATCTACATATATAGTAGGATCCATTACCATTTACCCTAAAAATTCCTAATAAGCTTACCCCGAACATGATACGTTCCAATTAATTTTCCTTACTTAACTTAAATGTGTCGTCTTGAGTAGTAATATGGCAAGTAAGGGTCATTTTCCGTAGAGGATTGATTCAATTATGTCAATTGCGCACTAAAAAGTAAAATTAAAAATAGGGCTGTGCTATCTGCACAAACTCTGTTGCACAGAGCCTGTATAGGTACACACACATGGGATCCACATGTGGGGTCCACCCCCATGTGAGATACCCTATACAGGCCGTGTGCAACAGGGCCTGTGCAGGAGGCTTTCTCCTTAAAAATCATATACGAAATAGATTAAATGGGGGAGGGGGGTTTGATTCGTTGAACTGAGGAAAGTGATAAATTCAAAATAGAAAGGAATTGAAATTTGAAATAAACAAAGTGATTCTAGATTGAATACGAGAAAATGTGATTGCGGGTATTTCATTACCAAGAGAATGATTTCCCTAGCAATTACCACAAAAGATTTTCATTTTCTAGATTAACAACAATTCGAGAATAATTACAAGCTCAATTATCTCAATCTCTTCTTACATGTTAGCTGAATAAAACAAGCTCTTTACTCAACCCTATTCATTAAACAATCTAGAATAAGATCTCTAGATTTAATTTAACAAACTTATTACGATAAAAGAGTTGAATTGAATTAAGGTCAAACTCGCAATCTCGATTTACTAACTTAAGTGTTAGTCCACATACATTCAATTGAAAATTCTTCATAATCTATTGAAATGTAATTGCTACAAGGTTTTAGAATAAATAGTTATTACGTACTATAAATCCCAAAATAGTATTAATTGAAACAACCCAATCGTTTAGTTTTACAACTAAACAAACAAGAAGAACAAAATTAACATTTAACACAATGGATAAACACATAATCAAGAAAACTATAAAGCACAAATTAATTGAAAATCATAACTCGGGTTTGAAATAATCTCCAATCACAAATAAGTTTATTTACCCATGAAATATTCACAAATAACCATCAAATTCTTACAAAAATTGAAGGAACATAGGAAAAAGAAAAACTTATTGATAAAGAGAAAAATTGTGAGAAATCTTCTATAGCAATGAATCTTCTTCCCCAAACTAACGCACCATCTCCATATTCCAATCAACGTCCAAGAAAATATAAGTAAAAGATGAAGGAAAAAGAAAAGAAAATGAGGAACCCAACCGGCTGCTCCAAAGTTTGAAAGAAGTCGCCCCCTCTTAACTAAAACCTTGCATTTTATATTAAAACGTAAGGAAAAATTACAGCTTGGTCCCTTGAATTTAATGAAATAAAAATTATATTCCTAAGTGGCGCTTAGGCGCCTAAGCGCCAAAATTTCTTCCCATAAATGGGCAAAATTTGGGCACTGCAGTGCCTTTTTTAAATATCGGTTGCGTCTTCAAGCTTCCTCTTCATTTCTCTTTATCTATTTTCATCTTTTCTGACATAAGTTCCTTCAAATCATCACTCAACATCGAATTTTCACCTACACAATAAAAACAACTACATTAGGTAATAAATTGCTAATGAAACTCACAAAAATCTAGGTTTAATGGCCGAATAAGTTCAAAAACCCGTACTTATCACATCCCAATCTAAATCTTTGTTAGTCCTCGAACAAAGCTATACAAACACGCATACAAACACACAAATTAAAACCAAATGATTATACTATAATAACAAACACTCCAACTATTCGATATTTTGTCACTTTGCTTCAATTCTTACATTATGCAAATAACTTATGAAATGTTTACAAAAATGCTACAACGAACACTTTTAAACTTACACTATGCTTGACTTATGTGTGTGTGTAGTCATTTCAATTCATCTTAGTACACAAGTTGGTGATTTTCCCGACCCTCAATGGTCAAATTTTTCCTTCGTCACTCTTGGGATGCGCACTCCCCCAAACTTGATATTTTTACTCTAGCTCAAGGTATCAAGAACTTACGGTTGCCCTCAAATCACTCAATCTTTCCCTCTCAAATTTGATTAGTTTGAACCGATAAAACAAATTATATAGTCATGTATGAATTCACCAAAAATTTTTAGTGCTTAGACCTCAAGCTTTCATTAGGCAAATTATTCACAATCCATCAATCCTACAAACATTATCAACCCTAGATGCTTATAGCATCCCTTTTCAGGCACGCACCTTCTTATCAATTGATCTGGACGATGTTTCCACAAGTAAGGCTCATTCCACACAAAATACTAGGCCGTTGCCTTGAGTTTTTGCCTTTGAGCGGTGGTCAAGTCATTTGAAATTCTCTTAGTGACTAAATAGTTTACTATATTCGACTAAGGAGATGTGTCTGTGACATGAAGCAATTGTCCATCGAGAAAGCTCTCTTGTAATAAGAGAGTTTCTCTCTCATGGATAAGATGGCTGAGATGGTCGGTCACAGAATTTTCACTCCCCTTTTTGCCTCTTTCTTAGCAAGCAAGTACATATGAGCTGTATAACCAGAAAAGAGAGTTACTTTTGTGCTAATAAGATATGAACGAAATTTCTCTAAGGCAAAAATAATTGTTAAAAGCTCTTTCTTAGTGGTGCTGGGCATCATTCAAAGTTCTTGATGCATTATAAATAACATGTGGTGTCTTTCCAACTCGTTACCCTAAAATGGCTCCCAATGCAAAGTCACTTGCATCACACATCAATTCAAATGGCATATTCAAATCTGGTGGTTGAATGATGGATGCTGATGTCAAGAGTTCCTTCAAGCTTTCAAATGCCTTTTTACAATCTTCATAAAAATGAAATGGAACCTCCTTTTAAAACATCCTGCATAATGGTCTTGCACACTTTGAAAAATCTTTGATAAACCTTCGATAAAATCCTGCATGTCCAAGAAAAGAATGAACCTCCCTCATACTTGTTGGAGGGAGTAAAGAACGAATCAAATCAATTTTAGCTATATCAACTTCTATTTCCTTGGCAAAAATGACATAGCCTAACACAATGCCTTAATCGACCATAAAATGGTACTTTTCCTAATTAAGTACTAGGTTAACATCCATACATCTCTTAAGCACAAGTGTGATATTTTTCAGGCAATTATCAAAGGTATTACCATAAACACTGAAATTATCCATGAAAACCTCTATGATGCTTTTAATATAGTCAGATAACATACTTATCATGCATCTTTGAAAGGTTACGAGAGCATTGCGAAGGCATAAGGGCATGTGTCAGTAAGCAAAGGTACCAAACGGTTAAGTGAATGTTGTCTTCTCTTGGTCCTCCTGAGCAATCACAATTTGGTTATAACCTGAATAACCATAAAGAAAACAATAATGAAAACGGCCTGCTAATCTTTCCAAAATTTGATCAATAAAGGGTAAAGGAAAATGATCTTTTTGGGTGGCACAATTAAGTATTCTATAATCAATACAAACCCTCCAACCCGTTTGGACCCAAGTTGGTACAAGCTCATTCTCTTCATTCTTCACCATTGTGATTTCGGGCTTCTTTGGAACAACTTGGACCAGGCTTACCCATTTGCTATCTGAGATGGAGAAGATAACACCAACGTCTAGTAATTTCAAAACTTCTTTCTTCACGACCTCCATCATTGGAGAATTCAAGCGACGTTGTGCTTCTTTTGATGGCTTTGCTCCATCTTCGAGCAATGTTCGATGCATGCACATGGAAGGGCTTATCCCGTTGATATCGGTTATTGTCCAACCAATAACTATTTTGTGTGTCTTGAGAACCCGGATAAGCTTATCTTCTTGAAGTATTGTGAGATTCTTTGCAATGATCATCGAGAGTGGTTACCCTTCTCCTAAATATACGTACTTCCAATGCTCAGGAAGTGGTTTAAGTTCCAAAGTGGGGGCCTACATCACCGAAGGTAAAAGTTTCTCTTTAGATATTGGAAGAGTAATATAGGAGATATTATACCTTGGTGGAATACTCAGTAGTGACTCAAGTGATGCCACGGTTTCAACAATATCCTCACACAATTTTAGATTCTTGCTCAATCCGATGAGATTGTTAACATTAATGCTTTTAACCCAAGTGGTATCCAATGCATCTTCATTTGATAATTCAAATTTTTTTTTTGTACTAATGAATCCATTATATCAATTGAAAAACAAGCGTGAGCATCACTAGGATACCTCATTGCTTCAAAGATATTGAAATGAATAATCTCACCATCATGTATGTCTATCTGTGTACACGCAGCCTTCATAAATGGGCTTCCCAAAACCAATTGTAGCGATAGAGATGTTGATTTATCTTGCATGTTAAGAACATAGAAATTTGATGGAAAATTTAATTTATTTACCTACACCAAAACATCCTCCAACACACCTTTTGGAAATGCATTGGATCTATCAAAAAGTTGAATAATAACACCGGTTTCCTTAAGTGATCCCAAATTTAAAGAAGCATAAATAGAATATGGTATGACATTAATAGATACTCCCAAATCTAGCATTGCTTTTTCAAACCTATTGTTACCAATAATGCAAGTGATGGTAAAACTTAATGGATCCTTACATTTTGGTAGAATTTTCTTTTGCAAGACCTCCGAGACATTTTTCCCTACGCTTAACACTTTATTATCTTTCAACCTATGCATGTTAGTGCACAATTCCTTAAGAAACTTCACATAATAGGGCACTTGATAAATGGCATCCAAAAGTGTTATGTTCACTTGAACCTTGCGAAAAGTCTCCAATATTTCCTTCAAATGTTCATCCCTTTTGAACTTTGCAAACCTACTAGAAAATGGAGGGGAGGAAACTTTTAGAATCTACCTTAGATCCCGGCGTTGGAGTCGTAGCTTCATCTTTCTCACATGCTAAGTTCTTCTCTTATGTTGACTCCTCGACATGATCTTTCATTTTTCTTGGTGTCTTTTCCAAAAGCTTTCCACTTCTTAGTGTCACGGCACTAGCATTTTCTCTCGAGTTGATTGTTTAAGAAAGAAGTTTTCCCAATCCTTGAGCCTTCAATTTGCCCACTATGTTGGCTAATTGACTCATTTGTGTCTCCAAGTTCTTTATTGAGGTTTTTATCTCTTGTTGAAATCGCATTGTACTAGAAGCTAAGGACTTAACCATATCTTCAAGAGACATCTCTGAACTTTGAGATGGAGTTTGTTGAAGTGGTTGAGAGTGTTGTGGTTGCCTTTGTTGATTGAACCCCGACGGATGATTAAATTGTGATTGTGGAGTTATGAAATGATCCTCCACAACTGAGATTAGGATGATCTCTCGATTCGGGATTATATGGGTTAGCATATGGATAATATCTATGTCTTTGTTGCATTGGAAATCCCCCATTGGCATTTGCTTGCTTTGAGGCTCCTTCTTGTAGTGTCGGGCATACATCAGAAGGATGTCCTACAATAGAACAAATTTTGCATGCTTTTGCTTGTTGCGTTGTCCCAAGTGCCATTTGTTGTACAAGAGATATAAGACCGGCTAGTTGTCGTTCAATTTGAGAGGTTGCTCCTGCCCCAATTGTTTAACCGGTACCGCTTCTCTACTACCAAATTGTTGTGAGTTTGCGACCATGCTCACTATCAAATCCCTAGCAACTGCCGATGTTTTATCCATTAAAGCTCCACCACTAGCCGCATCAATCATACTTCTCTCCATCGGAAGTAATCCTTCATCGAAGTATTGTAGAAGTAATTGCTCACTGATTTGGTTGTTTGGGCAACTAGCACATAGCTTTTTGAATCTCTCCCAATATTTATGGAGATTTTTCCTTTGAAATTGTCGAATGCTACAAATTTATTTCTGATGTTAATAGCCTTTGAAGCTGAAAAATATCTCTCCAAAAAGAGTTTGTGCATTTCATTCCACATGGTCATAAGACTAGGCAGCAAATAATAAAGCCATTTCTTAGCAATGTCTGCAAGAGAGAAAGAATATGCCCGCAATTTCACTTGCTCTTCCGAAATATCTGTCGGTTTCATGCTTGAGCAAACCATATGAAACTCCTTCAAATGCTTATTGGGATCTTTTCCAATGAATCCATGAAATGTGGGGAGTAGATGAATCATTCTAGACTTTTGTTTGAATCCCACCTCTATTTGAGGATATTGAATGCATAGAGGTTGTTGAAGAAAAGTTGGAGCTGCAAGTTCCTTTAATGTTCTATTTCATCCGCCATTTTGGGATCTATGTGTTCGGACTCACTTTAGGATTCAATGCTCAATTGCCATAGATGTCTAGTTTGAGAAATTTCTTCTCGACTTTTCGATGTGTTGGCCTCTTTTCTTGATCTTAGGTTGTAGTGTGTTGTAGGCTTTTTGCTCATTCACAACCTAAACGACAAATAAAATAAAAAAGAAATAGAAAGCAACAAAAAGAAAATATTGCAATTAGCAAATTGATAAAACAATCCCCAATGACATGGCACCAAAATTGATACGTTCCAAATGACGTTAAAATTAATTTTTCTTACTTAACGTAAATGTGTCACCTTGAGTAGTAATATGGCAAGTAAGGATCATTTCTCACATATGATTGATTCAATTATGTAAATTGCGCACTAAAAAGTAAAATTAAAAATAATATATGAAATAGATTAAATGGAGGGGGGACATTTGGTTCGTTGAACCAAGGAAAGCGATAAATTCAAAATAGAAAAGGCTTGAAATTTGAAATAAACAAAGTGGTTCTTGATTGACTATGAGAAAATGTGATTGAGGGGTATTTCATTACCACGAGAATGATTTTTCTAGCAATTACCACAAAAGATTTTCATTCTCTACATTAACAACAATTTGAGAATAATTGCAAGCTCAATTATCTCAATCTCTTCTTACATGTTAATTGAATAAAATAAGCTCTTTACTGAACTCTATTCATTAAACAACCTAAAACAAGCTCTTTAGATTTAATTTGACAAATGCATTACGACAAAAGATTTGAATTGAATTAAAGGCAAACTCGCAAGCTCAGTTGACTAACTTACACTTAAACAATCAAGAAGAACAATATTAACATTTAACACAATGGATTAAACACATTAATCAAGAAAGCTATAAAGCACAAATTAATTGAAAATCATAACTCGGGTTTGAAATAAACCCCAATTTCAAATAGGTTTAGTTATCTATGAAATATTCACAAATAACCATCAAATTCTTACAAAACATTGAAGGAAAATAGGAAAAAGAAAAACTTAGGGTCTGTTCTCTTTGCCGTTTTTGGGCTATTTTCTGTTTTCAATTTTTCAAAACAGTAAATACGCGTTCTCCTTCCCATTTTCAAAAATGAATTTTGGAAAACAAAAAAAATAAATAAATTTGTACATGAAACTCAAAACACCTAAAAAGATGTTTTGAGTGTTTTCTAGCAAAAACGTTGTACATTTACAAAACATGGAAAACGCTCATTCAGATGTCTCTCTCATTTTCGCTTCTCTCATTTCCACATATCCCACAATCTCTGCATCTCTCTCTCCTCCCACTCCTTTCCTTTCCCTGTTTGCATCTCTCTCTTCCGACTGCGCCGTGGGTTTGCATCTTGACTCTCTACACTGTGCGTGAATAGGTCTATCGTCCGTGGTCTGTCATGAGTGGTGCATCTGTGGTCTACCGTCTTCAAAGGTATGTAACATTGTCATTTGGTTTCAGTTGTTTTCTTTTGGTGTTAGTGCTTTATTTCGGCTCCATGAATTCTGATTTAGGGATTCTTCATTCCTATAATGTTTTCTGATTTAGGGCTTTTTGATTTAGGGATGTAGGGCTTTTTAATTAACATAAATCACAGAAACTTTGAGCTTTTATATTCTTGAATTCTTACTTGTTTCTTGAAACTCATGTATTTTGTTCTTCAATTTGCTCCTTCTTCAAACGGCAAAATTTTCTTCGCATTTTCAAATTTCTGCTTTTTCCCCTCAATTTTCTGTTCTTAATCAGAAAATGGAAACTGTTTTTCTTTGTTTTGTGTTAGATTGTAAGAATATTGTCTTTGTATTATTTAGATTGTGTCCACAGCATAGATGCACAATGCATGTTAGAAGAGTAAGAATAAAGGTAAAAATAGCCATTGGAATTTGATATAGTATATCAAAGGTGGCCAAGTAATTGAACTAGTTGTGAAATTTGGTCAATCATTTATTATATTCATGTTCTCTCAGTTTGCTTTAGTGTAAGTTCCCTTTATACTTTTAGTGCCTCCTTTTAGTCCTTGTTTTCGTGGTCTTCTCGATCTGGGTTTTCATTGAATACACTGTTTTAGTGTTCTTAATGGAGGCTAAATTATTTTGAGTAAAATTAGAATGAGATCTATTTAATGTTAATATTCTAATCTAGCAAGTTATTTTGAAGAATGAGAGGTGATATACCTGGAAAACATCGAATGAGTGCCTTAAAATCCTTTCCATATATACCTTACTATACAAGGAGTTGAACCTTGCCCCTCCCCTCTCAACAAGAAAAGAAAATAGAAGCAGCTTTTACCTGCCTGCTAAACAAGAAAAAAAAAATAAAAGAACTAGAAAATAAAAGAGAACAGTACCTCCTAATCAAGTAAGTTTCTGGTATGGTATGGATCATTTCTGCATGGATTTTTTAGAACAGTACCGCCTAATCAAGTAAGTTTCTAGTAAGTTTGGTAAGCTTTTGCTATTTGACATTTCACTTGAAGACTTTTGAGCAATTGGTGGTATGTGACTATAATTAAACACATTATTTGATGATAATTTGATTTATATCAATATAGCTTCAACATGGGTGGTCACAGAGTAAGGAATGAAGAACCAGTGTCATGGTCAGATGAGAATGAACAAGCTTTTATCGAAATTCTTTACGAGAGAGTGAAATCAAACGCATTGCAATGTTCTATATTCACAAAAGATGGATGGGGCAAGATCAATGAAATCGTGATAGCTTCAACAAAAATGGATTACGGCATAGATAGATTGAAGGGAAACTAGAACCGCTTGCATAAGATTCGTCGCATGTTCTCTGAACTTTTGGGATAAACAGGTGTTACATGGGATCCAAATACTAACAACGTTAATGCTGTAGAGGAAGTTTGGCAACACTTCTCTACAATACTTTTAATTTCAAAAGAATATTTTCATCCTTATTTTTTATCTTGTCAATTTTACAATTTTGTTTTGTCTTTAAACAAAATATTGACAATGTGGCTTCTTTTTTCAATGTTAGATTAACAAGTCGGATTACAAGTTGTTCAAGAGAGAAGGATGTAAGCACTACCATGCTCTTGGAGAGATATTTAGCGAGAAACGGGATTGGATTTCCACTCATAAGGAAGGAAGGTTAGATATCTTTGACAAGGTTGTATTTTTGGTTAACTAAACTACTTTCACTTTACATAACCAAGAAAGTCAACCATAAGTCATCGCTACTTGATCGTCCCGATATCATGCTTGGTACTAGCTCTGATCTTGATATGATTTATGTGGGTTTGGTTTTCTAAATCTTATAGTTAGTCAAGGAAATTTCAAGTACCATTGGAGATGTAAGAAAGAGAAGATTTCCCATAGTAGAATCATGGATAGGGAACTATACTAGCAACCTACTCAATTTATTGTAGAATTTTTTGGATCAATTATTAGACCATGCTCTTACCTCACTGTCAAGCTATCCGAACAAGAAAAATGGATACCAACCCGGACTTGCAAGAGAGCTACTACAGCTACTGGAGGATTAGACAGTGCCTCTACTTAGCTTCCAAACACATCAGAGAAAGAATGACAGCTAGAAGATGATTTTTTTAATAGGGGAGTGAATATACGTGCAGAAAATGATGATGAAGTCGATGCGGTTTCAAATATTCGTCGACGTAACGAAATTGGTATATCAGGTGAACAACGACGTAAGGAACTTAAGATCAGTAAAAGTGATAAACTCGAGGCTTGCATGGCACATTGGTCATCTACAATTAGTTCGAGGAATGAAGAAATTGAACTTAGAACACTTTACTTAAAAGAAAACCTTGTAAAGATCCAAGGAAAAATCAAGTAATCAATCGGATAGTGAAGTAAATAGTCCGGATCCTTATTCAAATATTATTTGCTTGAACATCTTAAACAATATGGAAAGGGTGTCCAACGAGGTTTATATGAAGGTAATAAAGGCTTTTAAGGATCTCGATTTTAGGGTGTCATTTGTAAAGATGCCAAAAGCAAGGAGAGGACCTATCTTGGAACCACTTTGATGTGACTGTGGTGTTAATTTCTTCATTATTGTGTTGTTTTAATTTGTAACTACTTTGTGTTGTTTTGAACTATCATGGAACTACTTTGTATTGTTTAAATTTCTCTAGTTTTGTGGTGATGTTGTATTATTTTCGTTTACGAACATAGTGACGTTGAACTTCGGATAATTGATGTTAATTTTTTCAGTTTCTAAATGCTTGATTGCTTGTTTTATTTGAAAGAATGGTGGTTGACATGACTTATGATAATTATTTTGGTTATATTTTGTTCACAGTATGACCGGTCAATCAAATGTGGATGATAATGTGAGTATCGATGATTCCATTGATGAAGATTCGAGTGATGATGATTTGTTATATATGGATGATTTTGACGTAAATTTTGGTGATTTAATGCTTAATTACTTAGTTGCCAACAAAGCAAGTACCAGTAGAACATCATTACTTACAGGAAAATGTACATTCTAGAAATTATGAATGGACATCCGGACATGTACTATCATAATTCTCACATGTAGAAACACGTTTTCATGAATTTTTGTGATATTTTGAAAGAGAAAGGGTTGTTGAAAGATGGGAAAAAAGTGAGCGTCGAGGATG
Organism: Olea europaea var. sylvestris; assembly: GCF_002742605.1. NCBI lineage: Eukaryota > Viridiplantae > Streptophyta > Magnoliopsida > Lamiales > Oleaceae > Olea > Olea europaea. The sequence goes on from NW_019234179.1 coordinate 49,953, forward strand.
GTGTTACTATATTTCTGATGATTGTAGGGCACACTACATGATACAGTGTTATTGGTGATAGGTTTCAGCATTCCAACAACACGATACACAAATTTTTAAACGAGTTGTAAGGGATGTTTGTTCATTTGGCACAAAGATAATCGTTCGACAGATCAAGACATTGTGCATGAGCAGATTTTGCGCAAATATTGTCTCTTTAAGGATTGTATAGGAGTAATAGATGGAACACATGTTGCAGCTTGGACTTTTGCATCTAGACAAACATCTTTTCGAGGAAGGAATACTAATGTAACAAAAAAATGTGATGTTGACATAATATTTTGATATGAAATTCACATTTTTATATGACGACTAGGAATGTACTGCTAATGATTCACGAGTATTCGTCGACGCAGTTATAAGAAGGTCGAACAACTTTCTAATGCCACGAGGAGGTATATTCTTATACTTTAAATAATTATTGCAAATATATTTACAATGTCTCACTATGTAAGCCTTTTTTTATTTTTCAGATCAATTTTAACTTGTTGATTTTGGATATCCAAACATGCCTAGATTTCTTGCCCCTTATGGAGGCCAAAGATATCATCTGCATGGCTATGTTGAATGAGGAAGACTATGTGGGAAGGAAGAATTGTTCAACTATAGACACTCCTCGTGCCGTAACATTATTGAATGTTGCATTGGAGTTTTAAAGAAAAAATGTTCTATTTTGAAGCTGATTACCAATTATCCACTTAGTAGGCAAAGACAAATCCCTACTGCATGTTGTGCAATAAACAACTTCAATAATCAAGAGCACGCTTTAGATAAGTTATTCGTAGAGTACTCAGAGGAGAATATGGTGTTTCCAGACATACCAGAGTCAAGTTAAGATCAAGAAGTCATACATTTTGATGCTAGTCAAACAACTCAAATAGGACAAGTCAGGAATCAAATTGCTACACAAATGTGGAATGACTACTCAAGACGTTGTACATGATTTCGTGGATGTACTTTATATTTTGCCATGATACGTAAACTTCTAATAGTATCTATTGAACTGTATTGTCAAATTTAATTGAGGTTGTGTTTTTTATATCTGTCAAAAAATATTTCAAGATTTGCCAACTTCAAAATTTATATGTTATTTAATATTATATTAATATTAAACTATTAAAATTTATTGAATAATCATATTTCTTGAATAAAATATTCTCAAAATTTCAAAGTGAACTCGTTTTTTATGTTTATGTTTTCAAAATCAGTTTTCTAGAATGACAAAGAGAACACATTTTTAGCAATTTCAAAATAGGTACTTAAAACACAAAACTCAAAATGAATTCAAAACTCAAAACTGCAAAACTGGAACACGAAAAGAACATGTCCTTATTGATAAAGAGAGAAATTGTGAGAAATCTTCTATATCAATGTATCTTTTTTCCCAATCTAATGTACCATCTCCATATTCCAGTCTTTCCCAAAACGTCCAAGAAAATATAAGTAAAAGATGAAGGAAAAAGAAGAAAAAAAGAAAATGAGAAACCCAACCAGCTGCTACAAAGTCTGGAAGAAGAAGTCGCCCCCCCCCAGCTGAAATCTTGCATTTTATATTAAAACCTAAGGAAAAATTGCAGCTTGTTCCCTGGAATTTAAAGAAATAAAAATTGTATCCCAGAGTGGCGCTTAGGCGCCAAAATAGTGGTCCCTAAATGCCACATTTCTACCCATCAGTGGGCAGAATTTAGGAGCTGTGGCACCCATCTTTCTATCCAATTATTATTATTATTATTTTTTAAATATCGGTTGCATCTTCAAGCTTTCCCTTCAACTCTCTTTATCTTTTTTTTGTCTTTTCTCGCATAAATTCCTTCAAACCATCACTTGGTTTTTGCCCACACAATAAAAACAACTAAATCAGGTAATAAATCGCTAATGAAACTCACAAATATTTATGTTTAATGGCCTGAATAAGTGCAAAAACCCGCACTTATCAGAACACATGCATAGTCTCTTGAGATGTCATTAAAAGCAGATGCGTTATACTTAATGGAAACTCTAGAAAATTAGTTATATGCTTGGCAAATTTCTTTATTTTATGTAAGGGACAATATCCGATGCACCCTTAAGTCTCATAACAATGTGAGAAACATTTCCTTATGTTGAAAAATACACTAATCTTCTTTATTTGTTGTTTTGAATATTATATTGACCATTTGACTACTTTTATCTTGACTAATTTAAAAAGCATTTGTAAACTAAAGATTAATTTTCTATAATTAGCTGTAGTTAATTTAAAATTACATACACATACATAGTGTTTGTTTAATAAAATAGTTATTCATGGAGATAATATCAAATACGCTTTTTAGCTTGATGACAATATCAAATACACACCACACCTTTAAAAAATTATATTAACCTCATTTACTTTTAGTTTTGAGTATAACATTCATCATGTAACCATTTCTTGAGCTATATCTCATATAAATTAAAGTTGATATTCCTAAAAGGCCTTCATGAACTAATGAACAAGCTTTCTACAATTAATTCTAGTTAATATGCTCAAAGATGACAATAGTTCCTTGAATTTCTCAACCATGAGAATAGGAATTTGAATAGAAGATTGCGTTGAAGAGGATGCTGCAGAGTCCTTTTCCAATTGTGGAGATTTTGCTGTTGTAGGAGCTGCTACTTTTATTTAGTAAAAACTTCCAGTTTGGTGGATAAACACGAAATTTGTAGCACTTGGCTAACATCTCCAAGTTCGTTTAGACGAATATTATCTGTAGATTAGATATTCCCTACTCCATTGTCTTCAATAATTGCAGGCAATTTGATAATAAAAAAAAAATTAGGAAACTCTGCTTAGAGCTTAGAATTAAGAAGCATTTCTCCATTCCACACAACTTCCAAGCCATTGGTGAATTCGAGGTCGTCAACAAAATCATCAAATACGTCCTACATGCTCAAGCTTCACTCTTGAGAGGGACATTGAAAACCTAAGAATAGCTAACCGAAAGGAGGGGGGGGGGGTTAATGGGTTATTGAAAAACTTTTTGAAAAATAAGTCTAAATTTAAACAAATCTAACAATAAATAAGTCAATCAAACAAATATGCAAAAATGTGATAGCAATAAGTAAAATGGAAGAGAGTGTGCAAATGATATAATAGTGGAGGTTCGATCCCAACCAATGATATAAGTCCTCCGTTACCAAGCTCTTTGCCACGAGCAAGACATTTTTCACTATGTTGATTGACTTGTGGTGCAATTTAACATTTTACAATGCTCCAGTAACTTACAACCAAGTAGCACCGATTCTTTTACAATATAGAGCTTTACTGAACATCTATATGACCCACAAATTGAAACAATAATAAGTTTACAATTTGGACATCTCTCTCAATAAATGATATAAACAAAATTAAGTAATAAGAGAGAAATAGGCCGACATTTTAATGATTAGCAATGGATGAAGTTCAAATATTAGGTAAGAAAACTTTGATGAAAAAGATGATATTCAAAGGTTCATTCAGTTAATCTAAGTTTTTCAAAGTGAATGTTCAAAGAAAAATTCAGTAAGAAGTGAACTGAAGGAGTACTACTCAAGATATTTCTTACTTTAATGCTCTCAAAGATGTTGTAATGAATAGAAGAAGTGAGGGTATTTATAGAGTTCAAAACTTCAAAAAAAATCTGTGATTGCGGATGACTCATCTAGTTGACGCCTCTTGTCCGGATGATCAATATAGTCATTTGTACAGTAAAAATCAGAAGTCAGAATGGTCAAATTTTAGACCGTTACATCTTTCATGTTTGATCACCCCTTCGGCCGGTTGACAGGGGTAGCTATCGGTCTTTCGCATTTTGGCCTCCTTTGACTCAATTCGAAGGTTTTGAAAGGGATAGACTTTTAGAAGGTACTTTTAACTAATTTTTCAAGATAAAAATATATTTTTCAAGTCAAAATATCTTTTTAAAGTCGTTTTTATATTTGGTACCTTTACATTTTATCTAACAAATTAAGTGTTTGATTTTCCTTCAAAGTTTGGCTCGAAAGTTCTTCGATCTTGACCTTCTTTCACGAGTCCGATTTGTAATGATATCTTTTGATCTTTTTACGATCATCAATCAACTTTTCATAGTAGGCTTTGAAAATTATAATCACTTAAATTCAATTTGTTAGTAAACAAGATTACTTATTTGTTATATTCAAAACTTTAAAGTTACAATCAACCATAGGTCAAGAGATGCAACTGGACTTCATTTATGAATGTTGAAACATGTTGTGGGTCAAAATTAGAGATATACCCAATAAAAATGACATGAAACTACAGTTTGTGCAAATGAATATATGGGAAATCTTTAGTAAGCTGCTTAAGTTTTATACGAATATCATTTAACTGAAGAAATCAAATAATGCTACAAAGCACCAAAACAATTACCAATAAAATTAGACACACATTTAAAAATCTGATTTTCTTACTCAAGTGTATTCTTTAAGATTAAGAACTAAAACCCATAAAAAAACATATTCATTATTTTTCAAATAATAAGACTAATAATTTTAGCAAACATATAATGCAGTCACATATAGTAAATCAAGAAAATGCCTTTTAAATTTGTTGATCACGCCATATTTAATCTATAGGCAAATTACCAACGCGACTTTAATTTGATGAAAAATTGGGTGATCTTGTGTGTAGATAAAATATTAATTAACATAACTATTTTAAACATAAACATATAAGTAATATAATTTAATAATAATACAAACATAAGATAAGGGTTAGAAAAAGTAAACTTTAGAGAGTCACGTCGAATACGCTGTCCTAAAGTTGTGTTGCTTCCCTTTCGTGCGGGTTCTTTTGGCACTACACGGCTCCGAGATAAAATCCATGTGGTTCTCCTTCTATGGGCACGACCATAGGGAGATAAGTGAACGGACGTTTATCGAATTGCCAAAAGCGTATGATTATTCAAGTGGTTAAAGAAATATGTGCAACAATGAAATACAATCACCTTTTATATTTAAAATTTCAACCCCCTTATTTATACCATTAAAGCACAAGTTACAATATGTATTATGGTCTTTAACTTTATGTTAAAACTAAAAATTAAAAGGTTTTTAATTTGAAAGGTTGAAAATTTTATTCTAAAATTACAACCTAAATTATGAGATTTGATTTTATATTAAAAATTAATATTAGAATCGAAATTAAAAATTCATATTTATTGTGAAAGTTTAAAACTTTTAAAAAATGTTCTAACGGATATTAGCAGTTAATTATCGATGATCCCGTCCTATTTTAGATTTTGACATCAGACCCTTATAAACAATAGAAACTACAATCCTTCGTTGCCTCTGAGAACTTTGTCAACGAGGTGGTGGAATGTACCCTTGTCACCTCGGTAATAGACGGAAGAGAGGCGACGTGTTCCTATTCGGGTGCGGTTTCTTGAGATCGCTTGAACGACATTTTGCTTAGTTGACAACTGCGTGACTTGTCAAGCAGATAGAGACGTCGTTTTTTTAGTCAGATATTATTATTAATAAAGCAAAAACAGTACTTATAAATGGGAAACTTCATCAAAAATAATATGAATCGCAGGAAAGTGAAGTGGCGCATGTCCGAATAGATATCGTTGAATCCCCAACGATTTAAGTTTCATGGTAATTTACTTGAGTGAAAAGGAGCATGAACCTTAGAATATTTTTTCGTTGACTTGTCGTTACAGTTCATAATTTCTTAATTCCCAAATCCCAACGTATGTTGCATCACATTGCTTGATTAGGTTACAAATCAAACAGAGAAAACGGGGAAGGAATTGAACGAAAAGGGACAAAAACCAAATAAATGAAAAAATAAAAAAAATGTCGAATTCGTCAATTCATCATTGCAGTTAATAATTCGTGTAAAAAGACCAAGGTCTAGTCAATATTTTTAATGCAATAAATCCCTAAACCTAATATTATAATTTTTTAGTCACAATGAACCGTGGACTTCATTATCGTCAATTCAAATTTTATTTTTTTCAATCGCTCATTTTATTTGATCAACAAATTTTATCAAAAATTTAACTACATATTTCACGAGTTTCACCAACTCGTAATCTGAAAAAAGTTTGTCAAACAGGAGTTTATATCTCCAACAAGAACTAGTATAGTTAAGAAGCATCAAGGATGCAATTAATTTCTTTTAATAAATAGATAGATGTTTCTTGCTACTCTAATGAAGATGAGGATCATACGTTACTACAAAGTAGTCGATGCAAAAATACAGGATACAACAGATCCATTGAAAATAATTCATTAGCAAGAATTGACAAAATGTTGCATGCCAACTCAAAAGGCGTCCTACTCTATATGATCAATAACAGTACATCAATTCACAAGCATATTAGACGAGATTTAATGTGTGCGCGCGCGCGTGTACACACACACAGAGTTTTTTTAATAACTTGTGCTTTTAAATTTAATAATTCATCATAGTACCATAACATGTAAATGTCACGTGTTAAAGTTTCTTGGCCATTTATACATTTAATGAAGTTGTGCTCATTTTGATAAGGATAAATGAACGTGTGGATGCGTTGAAAAAATTATTTAAATAATACATACATGATCTTATCTAAAAATTTAATTTACTGGGTGAAACCCATTAGAAGTGAAGCCTGTTATATCAATATAATTTCAAATAAGCAAAACTAAATTGTGTGATTCATTCAAGTTAAACAGAAAAGAAATTTTTTTATAGAAAGGATATCATTCTAGCTATGTTTTTAATATACTTGTGATGTTCACATTTCATCAATTAAAAAGGCAAAAGGGAGATAAAATAATCAAAAGAATGCTATTCCTACATTGTGGATTTCACAATTATAGTGTTTTGCAAGACTCGAACATTTTTGCGTTTTTCTCACACTTTTCAAAAGACAAAAATCTTCACAAAAATTTAAGAATATATGTGAAAGAATCATTCTTCTTGGCCAAGGCTTCATAGGCCCTAGATTTCGGGGGGGGCGTGGGGTCATGTATCCCCTCTATTGACAGGGAGTCTGTTTGCTAAGTAGCATGGTCCAAATGAAAAAGTTTTGCACATTAGCCAAGCAATTAATCTAGTTGTAAAATACAAGTTGACAAAATGGTTGACAAAACAAGTGTTGGTAGAATTTTAACATTTGATCTCAAATGATTTAAAAAAAGTGTTTTTGAAATAATTGGTGTAGATGTTGTTTTGTAAACCAACTTTGTCAGCTGATTTTGTACAAGTAACATGACTTTTAGCCAAGAACAAGTGGCATGGCCTAGTATCATTAAGATATGACAAGTTTACAATTTTTATAAATAGATGACAATGAAACTTAGAACTAAAGATATTTATTTGTTCCGATATCATAGTAAATCACCTTATTTGAGAACTCAAATATCATTTAGGTAATACATTACTACAAACCAGTTTAAGCGTCCGTTTGCCAACACTTTGCTTTGTTTCTGTTTCTTATAGAAGACTTTCTTGAAAAAGGATTTTGCTACTTGTACATAAAAAATATATATTATGGATTACATAATATGATGTGGAGGGAAAAGATTGAATGAAAAAGTTAATTATGTTTTAAATTTGCAAATGATAGAGTGACATATGACATTATATAATTAATTATATAAATTTTTATGTACATGTAGCAAGATCCCTTTCAAAATATCATCCAAACTTTTTGAAAGTTATGTCAAATAGGCAGTGCAAATTAAAAAGCAGGAAAAAGCATACCCAAAGGGGAATGAATTAATTAATACGAATTAATAAATTCTCTATGCCAACTGCAAAAGGGAGATCGTTACATCTCATCAATAATATTAATACAGCATTAAATTCACAAAACAGAAGCTGATATTTTATCAAAATTATACTTATTTTTATTTATTTTGACAGAAAGTTATACTAATTTATTGGGTTTGTGCGACCAAAATCGGTCCGATCAAATTTATAAAACCTATAATTGAAAATCCATCCAAAACCCGTTAAACCATCCACTTTTTGGAAAACCTGTGACACGTTCCGGGCTGAACCGATTCCACCTATGTAAATGCACATATATATATATTTTTAAAATTTTTAAATGTATATTTATAAAATTTTTGTAAATTTATATATTTTAATTTTTTTAAAAATCATCGGTTCAACTCCTGTTCAACCTTTAGATTCTCGATCATTTCTCTTTTCGAGTTGATGACCAGATCGATTTTTAAAACATTGTATAGTAAAACAAATCATTTATTCATATTGTAAAAGTGTTGTTCACCGATTTGTGTACACTTACGATAATTAGAAATTAATGTGTTAAATATCGATTTTATTAAGAAAAAATGCTTCACATAACTTACAAAATGCTAGTTGTACGAGTTATGGAACTGTCCAAGTCAAAAAATTTGTAATACATGTCATAATCATGAAATTTTGAACACTATTTATTATTATTATATTTTTTTAAATATTTTTTAATCACTTGTAAGGTTAGAAATGGGGTCACATTTTCACGTTAGAGAAACTAATGGTTGCTTGTATTTTTAAAAAAAATTATAAATACATTCGACATATCTCAAATTTAAAGACTAGTAATTGAAGATCACAATAACATGTATCCGCCCTATTCTCAGGGAGTCTGTTTGCTAAGTAGCATGGTCCATATGAAAATATCGTGCACATTAACCAAGAACTAGTGGCATGGCTTAGTACCATTAAGATATAACAAGTTTACAATTTTTATAAATAGATGATTGATAAATGTTTTTTTACACACTTATTTAGTTCACAAACATGACTTAATTATGATCAAAGAGTTTGAATTATGGGTTAATTCTATGTAATTATTTTTCGTATGACTATATTGAAGAATGTGGTGGAATTCAAGAGAAAAGAAACGAAAAAGAACCAAAAAGGAAGAAAATCCAAAGTATGAGGACTAAATTGCAACATTTTAATAGTTGATTCGGATCAAAAAATGAAGATTAAAGATGATGCGGTTCAATTGGATGCAAACCAAAGTCAAAGAATTGAAATTGCAAGAGAAAGGGCTTGAAAGAATAAAAAATCGACTTCGAGGGGCTAAAATACAACATATGAAAGAAATTTTGCGTGGCCAACAGCCCAGTTATAAAAACTGGGCGATCAACCGATATGTTTTTCTTATTACTGAGAAGAAAATGTTGGCCTGGGCGACAGCCCGGGTTTCGCCTGAACGACAGCTCAGGCTAATCGCAGCGAAAATTTTTTGGTTTCCTTTTTTGATTAAAACTCTTATAGAAACAAATCTTGGGAGTCTTTTGAAGCCCTAGGGACGTCCAAAAATAGACACTACACATTATACATTATTTTGGAAGGATTTGAAGAGCAAGAAGAAGGAAGAACAAGAAGATTCAATCCAAGATTCAAGATCTCACTTCAAGAATTTCAATAGGTGATGTCTTTTCTTGATTTTTATTGTTGTGTTCTTCTTCCCATCATGCTAGACTAGAAAAATATATACTAAGAGATCGATGAACCTTCTAATGTGATATTTAACTCTTTGTTCCGTATTTTGACACTAAAACACGTATTGATTGTTTTGAATGATTTATATGCATTTAATTACTTCCATGATTATGGGCCCGTAATTGTGTGAGTTTTGGTGGTTTGTTTCATCTATTTGAAAGAAGAGGAATGGGGGAGGAGGTGAAAGACCAACAAGAAGGGGCTCCCAATCCCGGGAAACAAAAAAGGCAGTGATATCAACAGGAAGGTCAGATAAGATTACCTCACGCTCCACGAGAACGGGGTGTAAGGAGAACTGAGAAGTGAAGACCTCCTGAGCTGTAGCAGAAATGAATCTGGAATGACTATACGACGTCGAACCACCAGCTGGCTATGCAGAGGATCGAGAACGCTTACGGGCCATCTGGCATATGGAGAGACGGAACTAATAAGTAAGATGAAGAATGCACATGATACGATGCACTATGATGTGAAACACTGCACACTCAAACGAGGCACGAAAGAGATGCATCGAAAAACGTGAACGACCCGTAGGGCAAACGAAGCATGATGTAAATATACACCAAAAATATGTGTAAAAACACTCAACATGGCACGGGAGGGCAATGAAACAACGACGGAAAGGAAAGAAAGAAAATAGAAGCACAAAAATGAAGGAAACAAAAAAAAAACATATAACTAAGGACTTGCATCGAACATGTGGCGTGCATCACTTTGGTACACAATTTCAAGTACATACAAGACGCAACCACACAACCAAGCACAGTCCCACAAACTAGAAAACATGCTCTTTAAAATGAAACAAACCTCACAAGAAATGGAGTAACAGAATGCAAGAACGGACTTAATGAAAATGGAAGAAAAACATGAAAAACCACATAACCAAATGAATGAAAAACGAACAATTCAATGGAAATCGTGACGCAAAACGCGTGAAATAACATCCAATGAAACAAAGGAAGGATGAAGCCTACATTAATGAAGGAACAATCAAGCAACAACACAAAAATAAGCAAAACACACGAGGAGAATGAAAGAAAAAAACGAAAAAAGAAAAAAAAATACCTCAATTTGATGTGTAGCATTGGAAATCCGGAAGAATAATTGTTTTAGGGTCCCGAATTTATGTGATCAATGGACGAAATATGGAAGAAGTCAAGAAGAAACAAAAAAACAAGAGTGAAATGGAAGAAGTTGCGTTAAAAAATGAAACATGACCTTTTAAAATAGACCTGTCGCTCGAGTGAGGCCTTAGCGAGATTCGGGCGACAAGCAAATTGCTTTTGTAGCTCGAGCAAAGGCTAGGTGAAACTCGAGCGAGAAACCAAATGTCAAAAATAGCACTAGAAATTTGAATTTTAAGAAACACGGCAAAATGTTCAACAAATTACGAAATTTGCCCTAAACCATGTATTTTCAAAAACAAGCGAACTACGTAATATGGAAAATAATCCCAAAAAAAAAACAAAAAAAATATCATGGAGCCAAATATGCAATCGAAACCAACAATAAGCATAAAATCACAAACCCGACAACCAGCACGTAGACAAATGGTAAGTCCACACATAGTTCAGAATCCTGTGGAGGAAAGTGTATACAGAACATCACTGTGAAACGTGCCACGTAATCCATGCAAGTTAGACTCAAAACCTTAAATTAGTGAGAAAGGACACGTGAAAACAACCAGACAAAGGTAAATGTCTACCAAGTGACAGTCAAATCCAGTTCCACGAGGACCTATATCAATTATTATGATTGTCACAATTTTACTCCCCCTAACTGTATTATTCCATTTTTTTTAAATAAAAATAACAAAAGAACTTAAGTGCAATGCAATCCTCATTAGGCAACATAAATGACCCCTGTAACGAACTTTGGGTCGGTGACTCCCAAGTCAGACAACCATAGGGCACCAGGTTAGAAATCCCTCAGGCTTAATTGTTCGAGTCAAGTAGGCCTCGAAGATAGTCATAAGTTCAACAAATAACAAAATAAAACTGGGGAAAGATAATATTGATTAGGTTACACTCGTCCCAGATCACGTCAAATGTACATACAACCCCAATCATAGAAGAACACCATCCCAAGTCTCACCCATGCGATCAAGACTCACTTACAGGACTACAGTGTGTGCTGTGTGAAAATGAATGATGAGCCATATACCCAGAACTCCACAGTCAAAAAATGAACAATGATGGAACCTCAGACTCGTACATATGAAGAAAAATAGAGTTTGATTTTTAATATAAATGCCATAATCGTTACATAAAGGCCCAAAATTTTTTTTTATATAATTTTATTATTATTATTATTTTATTATTATTATTTTTATTTAAACACACGAATATAACACACAAAAGAAGACTAAACTTACAAAAAAAATGCATCACACACTCACATGTGATGAATACATGAACATGCATGAATCCATGATCAGATAGGTGAGCAAACACCAACAACCGTCCGAAGCGACTCAAACCTCAATCCGTCTAGTGGTTTCGTAAGTAGATCAACCAATTGATTATTAGTAGAGACATGGTCGAGGGAGATTACATGTGATTCAACAAGCTCACGAATAAAATGATGTCGTATGTCTATATGTTTCGTTCGAGAGTGTTGAATGGGATTCTTAGAAATATTTATAGCACTTGTATTATCGTAGAAAATAGTCATGGTCCCTAGACTAATCCCATAATCACTCAGCATCTGCTTCATCCAGAGAAGCTAAGTGCAGCAACTCCCTGCAGCTATGTATTCGGCCTCTGCCGTGGATAGAGATATAGAATTATGTTTCTTACTTAACCAGGCTACGAGATTGCTACCCATGTAAAAACAACCCCCTGTCGTACTTTTCCTATCATCTGCATTCCCAGCCCAATTGGCGTCGGAGTAACTAGCCAAGTCAAGATTGGAATTCCTAGAATAGAATATCCCTAGATCAACTGTACGACTCACATATCTAATGATGCGTCTAACAGAGTTTAAGTGTGATTCTTTTGGATCTGCCTGAAATCGAGCACACACACCAACACTAAAAGCAATGTCGGGTCTAGTAGCTGTGAGATAAAGAAGACTACCTATCATGCTTCGATATAGGGAAGGATCTATACTCTTACCTGAAGGATCACGACCTAACTTCAAGCTAGTACTCATAGGTGTCCTAGTATGCTTCTTACTATCTAGCCCAAAGCACTTAACTAGATCCTTAGCATACTTAGACTGTGAAATGAACAGTCCATCCTCTGTCTGTCTTACCTGAAGTCCTAGGAAATAACTCAACTCCCCAACCATACTCATCTCAAATTCTTGCTTCAAACACTCAGCAAACTCATAAGCTAAAGACTCAAGAGGAGAGCCAAAAATAATGTCATCGACATAAATCTGAGCAATGGTGATAGTTTTATCAACATGTCTAATAAATAAGGTCCTATCTGCACCACCTCGAGAGAATCCATGTTCTTCAAGGTATGATGTAAGTCTCTCATACCAAGCTCTAGGAGCTTTCTTTAGACCATAGAGGGCTTTGTGTAGTTTGTAGACATAGTGGGGAAATTTAGGATCTACAATCCTTTTGGTTGTTCCACATGGACTTCTTCTTGAAGAAGTCCATTCAAAAAGGCACTTTTAACGTCCATTTGATGTAACTTGAACCCTAAGGTACAAGCAACAGCAAGTAGAATCCAAATAGACTCAAGTCGTGCAACAGGGGCAAAAGTCTCATCAAAATCAATTCCTTCAACTTGAGTATAACCCTGAGCAAATAATCTAGCCTTATTCCTAATTATAGTACCTTGGTCATCTGTCTTATTCTTAAAGATCCATTTAGTACCAATAACATTACAATTCTCAGGTCTGGGAACTAAGATCCACACATTGTTCCTAGCAAATTGATTGAGCTCCTCATGCATCGCATCTACCCAGCACTCATCACCAAGGGCCTCTTCAACTTTCTTAGGTTCTACCTAAGATACACAGCTAGTGTATGCTAGATTGTTCAGTACTCTCCTACGAAGCCTCATACCTTCATCTAGATCCCCAATGATATTGTCCTTAGGATGATTAGACTTAACCCTAGTCGATGGTTCCTTAGGATCTTTATCTCGATCTTGGGAAAGTGTTTTCTTTTCAGGTGTTTCAGGTTTCCCAAGAGATGATTCAGACACAGGTGGCTCAGTAGGATCACTAGAACTTATAAGATCACCATCTCTATCACAATTTTCAACACTCTCCCCCTCACTTACAGCATCATCTATCACAACATTTACTGACTCCATCACCACACGAGTACGTAAGTTATACACCCTAAATGCTCGGCTATTTCTTGAGTACCCTAGGAAAATTCCTTCATCACTCTTCGATTCAAACTTACTCAAATTCTCTCTATCACGCAAAATGTAGCACTTACTTCCAAATACTTGAAAGTACTTAACAGTAGGCTTTTTAACCTTAAGTATTTCATATGGAGTCTGATCGGTCTTGGGTCTAAGGTAAACTCTATTAATTATGTGGCATGCGGTGTTAACAGCTTCTCCTAAAAAATGTATGGCTAGTCCCTTGCCATGAAGCATGGCTCTAGCCATGTTCTGAAGAACCTGATTCTTCCTTTCAACCACCCCATTTTGTTGAGGAGTGATAGGGGAAGAGAACTCATGCAATATCCCTTGATCCATATAGAAACTCTCAAGATTAAAATTCTCAAACTCTTTTCCATGGTCACTACGCATTCTAGACACTTTGAGATCCAGTTCATTGCTAAGCCGTTTACACAAAGACTTTATGAGATCACATGCATCCGATTTTTTCCTAAGCAATTCTATCCATGTGAACCTCGAGAAGTCATCTACCACAACTAGAATGTATCGCTTACCTCCTAAACTCTCAGTCCTAGATGGTCCCATTAAATCCATGTGTATCAATTCTAGGGGTCTTTCGGTCAGAATTTTAGAAGTCTTCTTATGGTTTCCTTTAAGTTGTTTACCTAGTTGACATGGTCCACACACAGCATTTTCACTAGGACCTATCTTAGGCAAACCATCTACCAACTCTTTCTTAGCTAGTTGTACTAGACTCTTATAGCTCAAGTGACCTAACCTTTTGTGCCAGAGTTCACTCACATCAATTTTAGCACTCCTACACACATAGTTAGAATTAAGCAAGACTCCATAACAATTATCAGTTGTTCTAACCCCTTCAAGAACCACCCTAGCAGACGAATCATACACAGTACGTCTCTTTTGCACAAAGCTCACCTCAAAATTGGCATCACAAATTTGACTAATACTTAACAAATTAGATTTTAAACCTTCCACATAAAGCACATTAGAGATCACAGGTAAGCCATGCATTTGTACAGTACTTTTGCCAAGAATAGGTGCAGAACCCCCATCTGCAAAGGTAACCGTACCACCGTTACATTTATCAAGAGTAGTGAATAAAGCTTTATTACCACACATATGCCTAGAACATTCACTATCTAGGTACCACATATTGTAATTTTGGGCTTTTAATGCAACATGAGCAACGAAACACTTTTCTTGACCTGAATGTCTAGCTAGATCGCCTTTTTTGACCCAAACTTTCTTAGATGATAAAGTACTCCTAGTAAGTTTAGTAAGCATCTTAGTCAAATGACTAACCTGATTAGACAGAAAGCTAACTTGACTAGGAATGTTCTGATTTCTACGCTCATTGCCTAACTTATAGTATCTAGGTCTAGTGTGTCCTAGAGCTCCACAGTGGTGACAGGTGGGAATGAACCTAGGCTCAAAGGTACGTGAATGTGGGTATCTGGGTATGGAGTTCGTACGTGATTAATGACTCTGTTCTCTCGGAACATTCTTACCCTTATTTGAACTATTAACAGCATTAGCTTTCTTAGAGGCAGAAACAAAAACTGTTTTAGAAGGTCCAGCAACATGTGTATTACCCTCAACATATCCTAGACCCTTCCTATCTCCTGCAGGCTTATTCATTCCCAAGATATTGTCCAATTTCTTAGTCCCACTCATGAAAGTCTGAAGATGAGCATTAGATTTCTCCAATTCACTAGTCAAAGTCTTAATCTTGTCCTCTAACTTCTCATGGACACACTTTAACTCACTACCACTCTTAAGAGAATCCTGAAAATTATTAGCAAGTTTCTCTTTTTCTCTTTCAAGTTCATCAACCTTTTTGAGTAGGACTTTATTGACCTTTTTGATTCTAAGACTCTCTTTAAATAAAAGTTGATAAGCTTCTTGTATGTCTATCTCATCCTCATCCTCACTACTAGAATTATCGTTTGGAAGTTCTTCCTCAACCTTGTCACTCTCCTTATCAGATTCACTCTTAACAGTCGATACAAATGCCATATAGTTTCTTTCCTCCTCACTACTAGAAGAATCCTGTCTATCACTGGTCTCAGATTCATTATCTGTAAGTGAGACAACTAAGGCCTTACCTTTCCCTTTTCTTTGATTTTTCTTATAACTAGGGCATTCATTCCTATAGTGACCTATACCTTGACACTCATGAGACCTAACCAAAGGTGGTTTATCACTCGACCCTTTATTGTTAAACGTTTCAGTTTTTGCTTTTGTGAATCTACTAGGGGCTCCACTCTTTTTATCTTGAGGTTTTCTCCTATTCTTGAGAACTTTTTGGAATTTCTTAACAAAGTATGCAATTTTCTCGTCCCTAAGTGACTCAGTATCAGAAGATTCATCTTCTTTGATGGATTTTAGGGCTATGGACTTTCCTTTCTTAGGTTGTGTAATAGTGAGTTCATACGTTTGCAACGATCCTACCTGTTCTTCAATTTTAACTTCATCTGGGTCCTTACTTTTCTCAATGGCAGTGACTTTAGGCCTAAATTTCTCGAGCAATGACCTAAGCACTTTTCTCACAATTTTAGACTCGAAAATTTTCTCACCTAGATTGAAGCTAGAATTGACAATGTCATTCAATTTAGCATAGAATTCGTCAAACGTTTCATCATCCTTCATTCTTACTTCTTCAAACCTAGAAGTTAGCATTTGTAGCTTAGAGTTCTTTACCGTTTTAGTTCCCTCATGTGTAGTTTCAAGAATGTCCCAAACCTCTTTAGCAATTTCACACATTGACACTCTCCTAAACTCTTCGGGAGACACGGCCATAAACAGGGCATGAAGACCCTTGCTATTCCAATTACACTCAGCTATTTCATCTTTAGTCCACAGTGATATGTCGGTAAGGTTAACAGTTCCTAATACGATAGTAGAGGGAGGTTTCCAACCATTTTGCACACTTACCGAAACATGCTCATCTAAAGACTTAAGAAACGCTCGCATTCTAACCTTCCACTAGGCATAATTACTTTCGTCAAAATATGGAGGTACAGAAAGTGATTGACTCATCTAGACAACTATGGGTCAGGACTCGAGATTTGGCTCTGATACCACTTGAAAAAGATATAGTTCGACCCAACCAACACCTAGAGGGAGGGTGAATAGGTGTTTATGCGGAATTAAACCAATTAATTAACTTATGCAACAAGTCACATAAATTATGCATTGCCTAAATTTATTCACATACTTTATCCACCTAAGTTGAATTACCGGTTGAAAAATAAATAACAAAAAGCAGTAAAAACACCACAAAATGTTGACGGAGAAAACCCAAGTGGGTAAAAACTCCGGGCACAAGCCAGTAGAGATCCACTATTGAAGATATTGACTTAAAGTATGCCAGACATAATTGAAACTAACAATTCTCTGACCTCCTTACTGTATCAACCAAAGCTCTCCTAGATTCTGCAAATCTGCGCCAAAATCCCAGCCTTGAATATCTTCTACTTCCCGTGAATCACCAAGCACTCCAGCTCTTCAAGCAATTTCCTTCCCGGATCTTCAAACAGATGATCTTCTGGAAGTTGATATGGAGATATGAAGGGGTGTTTTTGGTTTTGTGATGGTTAATGTTTTTATTCAAAAATCATGAGAATCAAAAGATGAGAAAGATCGAATGTTTGGCTCTAAATCCTTTGGAAGTTAAAAGAAGTTCTTGTTTGAATGTTTTCCAAAAGAATTAATGAAAATCGGACGTTTTGTTTATATAGTAGGTCAAATTTGGAAATATGGAGCATTAAAAACTCGCGAGGCATTAAAATTACCAATGGCCAGATAACACCGTCGCTCGAGCGAGGTGTTGGCGAAACTCGAGTGACGCACCTTCGCTCGAGCGACTGCCCAGCGAAACTCCAGCGAGATCAGTTCTGCAATTTTGGCTCGAACAAGGTCAGGACGAAACTTTAGCGAAATCAATGCGCCGTTTGCATCTTCAAAGCATCCCACTTTACCCTAGACCTATGCTATGAAATTTATTAAATTGCAACTCTAGCCCTGAACTATTAGACCTTTACAATTTAGTCCCTGACTTTACAAACATGACAAATAGGTCCTTTGGCCACAGATTGCCAGTTACACATTTTCCTAATAGGATCAACTGATAAGCATTCTTTAAACTGATCAAAGCCTATTACCTCGGTGCACATTTGCACAAGTAATGACACCTTTCTGCTTAAAGCATTTGCTGCCCTGTTCACATTCCTTGATTTATGTTTAATGGTGAAAGAAAATTGTTGAGTGTAAACAGCCCAACGAGCATGTCTAGCTGAAAGTTTATCCTGATTATGGAGGTGCTTCAATGCCTCATGATCTGAATAAATGATGAACTCACTATATGCCAGATAAGAACTCCAATGCTTCAAGGCCCGAACTACAGAATAAAATTCCACATCATAAGTACTATAATTAAGTTTAAACCCATTCAATTTCTCGTTGAAATAAGCTACGGGTCTACTCATTTGACTTAGAATGGCCCCAATGCCAACTCCAGAAGCATCGCAATGCAACTCAAAAGGTTGAGAAAAGTCTAGCATCACAAGTATAGGGGCGGTCGTCAACTTTTCCTTAATTTGTTCAAATGTCTCGGTTGCTTCGTTCGTCCACATGAATTTTCCACCCTTTATACAATCCATGAGTTGTGCCATAATAGTACTAAAATTTGGGATAAAACTCTTGTAAAAAGATACCAATCCATGAAAGCTACGTACCTCCTGAATGGTAGTAAGAATTGGCCAATTCTGAATAGTTGCGACTTTAGATTCATCGACAGATAGACCATCTTTGGAACCACATAGCCCAAAAATAAGACCGAGTCTGTCATGAAAGAACATTTGGCCAAGGCTACAAAAAACTTCTCCCTGCGAAGTACTTCCAAAACCTCCCTCAACTGCTGAAGGTGCAACTCCGAAGTAGCACTATATATCAATATATCATCAAAATTACAAGGCACTGACCAATGAACGGCCTAAAAACCTGGTTCATCACCCGCATAAAGGTACTAGGGGCGTTAGATAACCCAAAAGGCATCACTAACCACTCATACAATCCTTCCCCAGTTTTGAAAGAAGTTTTCCATTCATCTCCTGGACGTATGCGTATCTGATGATAACCACTCTTCAAATCTAACTTGGTAAACACAATAGCACCACTTAATTGATTCAAGCCGAGGAATAGGAAATTTGTACCTGATTGTAATTTTGTTGATAGCCCTACTGTCAACACACATCTTCCAGGACTCGTCTTTCTTTGGTGTAAATAATGCTGGCACGGCACATGGACTAAGGCTTTTTCTGATATGACCTTTTGACAACAAGGTCTCCACTTGACGCTTAAGCTCTTCATGCTCTTTGGGGTTCATGCGGTAATGTGGTCGGTTCGATAGATTAGAACTTGGAACTAGGTCAATTTGATGTTGTATTTCTCTCAATGGTGGCAAACCTTCAGGTAACTCATCTGGAAATACATCAGAAAATTCCTCCAACAATTTTTTCACGAGAAGTGGTACTTTTCTCTCCCCGTATAACCCTCTTTTCCTAGCAACACAAACATCACTCCAGACTCCTAAAACTCATTCATAAACTCCCCTTTAGCTAACAAAATTTGTCCCTCTCCTGAAGGGTACCGGGGCTCATCCCTTTTGTTAGGCAGTAAGACAATCTTTACTTTGTCAAACAGAAAACTATACGCATTTCGCTTTCCATCATGTGTAACATTCCTATCAAATTGCCACAGCCGACCCAATAAAAGATGACATGCATCCATGGTTATCACGTCACACCAAATTTTATCCTTATACTTCGCATCGATAGAAAATGATACCAAGCAACGCTTAGAAATAGTTACCTCACTTCCCTTCTTGAGCCAAGCCAATTTGTAAGGACTAGGATGCTTCTCCGTCTTCATTTCCAACTTCTTAACAACCTCTTCAGAAATCACGTTCTCACGACTACCTGAATCAATGATAAGTTTGCAAACCTTGCTACCAATGGTACAAGTTGACTGGAAAATATTGTGACGTAACCAGTAATCTCCTTCATCCTTACGAGGTGTCAAACATGCCCTCCTCACTACTAACAAAGGGCCTTCATCACCTGCAACTTACTCCTCTTCGTATTCCTCCTCCTCAACATCGTAAATAGGTTCCTGATCACCATCAACAGCTGAGTCTCCAGAATTAATGAATAGCCCCTTACCGTATCTACCACTTTTTTTGCAATCTGCCTTGTGATGACCTTGCTCACCACATTTGAAACATTGTGCTTGGGAGCTTGATGCTATCCCCCTGTTTGGCTGGGAATTACCGTCCCCTTTATTCTAGGAAGACGGACCACCTACAGTTCACGGCTGGGTTGTCTGATTTCTTCCAGCACTACCGTTATTGTTCACCCCACCGGCACTCCAAGTCCTCCTAGATAAGGTCTTCTCCAAGTGCAAAGCTCGCTGATGGGCTTCAGAAACATTCACCCGGTCAAAAAAATTCAACGAATCCTGAAATTACTGTCTCATCCCTCCAATATACCGTGAAACCAACTGATCATCAGATTCAGCCAAGTCTATACGTGCTACCAGTTTATAAAATTCCATAGTATATTCATCTACAGATCTTGTTCCTTGCCTAAGGTTTTGAAGTTGTTGGTACATAATTCTCACATAATTATGGGGTAAAAATGCTGCCCTCATATGTTTTAAAAATTTCTCCCAACTACAGATTTTTGGCTTACCTTGGCGCAGGGTATGTTTAGTTTGCTGCCACCAAGCAGCAGCTCATGTCCTAAATCTTGTGGCTACTAAGGAAGCTCTTCGATCATCTGGTACTCCCTTGAACTCCAATATTTCCTCCACAGCAGCAACCCAATCCAGGAATTCGTCTGGTTGAAGGCAGCCATGGAATTCTGGAATGTCCAGTTTGAAGCCTGACTCGCACGTGCTAGTATTTTGTTGAACCACAGGACGTGCTCTCCTTTCTCTCAATTTAGCAAACGGGTTTTGAGCCTCTTCTTCATTACTCCCAGCATCACTTTTTCCTGCAAAGTGATCATCATCTCGCACTTGACGTCGACGATATCCAGTATTAAGAGCCGCCAGTTGTTCAGTCAGGCATCAAATTATAAAAGAAATAATGAGAAGACATCACCCAGATCGAAAAAAATATGGAAAAAAGTAGAGAAATTCACTTTCTTGAATGAAATCTTGATTTTGGATGGATAATCTTCAAGAATCTTGAACAATTCCCTTGATGTTGATGATTTAACCTCGTTCTTCCCTTTCATAATATGTTGAATCTATGAATTTTTTAGGGCTAGGGAGGTTTTTCATGTTTTGGACAAATTCTGATATTTAAAGGATGTCAAAAATATTGTTACCAAAGTAGATTTTCAATTGGAAAAGGAAACAAATTCTCGCCTCGAAAAAGTACCATGCGGACAAATAGTACAAATGGAGGCAGTCGTATAGAAGAAATCAAAATGGGTCTTGGAAGCACTGGAGGCATGGATGCGGTCGCATTGAATTAACACTATGTGACCACATAGATATACTTTTTTCACTTGACAGCTTTTAGTATTTTGATCATATCTTTCTCCTTCAATGTCTGATTGAAGTGATTCAAAATGAGTTAGAAAGCTAACTCAAAGAGTAATAATTATTTTAGAATTATGTTTTTTCCAATTCGAAAGTTTACTATCTAAAAAATGGGTCTCAATGTGATGCTGAAATTTCGGAGTATAACTTCTTAGGTTGGAAATTGATTTGTGATAACACTTTGACTATATTTCATTCTTTTGGCTTCTGTCCTCATCCAATTGACACCTAAGACTCTTTAATCTTTATCGTAAAGTTCGACACAATTTTCGAGTATAGCACTTTAGTCCTCAAACTTTGAATTTGCTTCATTTCAGCCCATTTCTCTCGTAATCTTATTCTTTTATCTTCTAATTGTATTTACTCATAAATCAATTCATGTTTCAATATATTTCTCATTGCTAGCCAGGCCAACTATTTGAAGTTTTTCATTCTTTTCAATTTTTTTGTTTAATATCTGAAACAATAAAACACACGCAAAAAAAGAATAAAAGAAAACATATATTTTCAAAGAAAATTCATGTTTTCCACCTCCAAATTTAAACTGGACATTATCTTAAATGTCTTAAATTTAAATTAGCATTTAACGGGGTGGGGAAGAAAAGGTAGAAAATATTCTCCTTATATGTGCGTGAAATCCAATAGCTAGCTTTTCCCATTACCCTCCGTTGTCATCTTGGTTATTATTGGTTAAGTGTTCTACGATGACACATTCATGTACAATAAGATTAGATAAAACATTTAAGATCAAATTTCTGAAACAAGTGTTACTTAGCTCAAATATCTAATAAACAAACTAAATCTCGAGGACTTAAGGGGAAACGACGAAAGAATGATGAGATCCTAATTAAAAAGAATAACTATTCTGAATAATCATATGACTAGAAAGCATAATAAACAATGGGGAAGAAAGATTGGGTTGCCTCCCAATAAGCATTTTGTTTAAAGTCTTTAGCTTGATTTTATTGTTTTGACTTCATGGAATTCTGAAGAACAATTTTGATGCCTTGTTCAGTTTGTCTCTTTTGACTTTACTCCACTCTTCATTGCTTCTACAAATTTTAACACTGTTCCCTCCAATGTGATATTACTTGCCTATCTCGTCCAATTCAAATTTAATCATGTAGACTTCTTCCTCCTCTTTGGGTTTAATTACAAATTCAATGATAGAGCAATTAATGAAGTCGACAGAATGTTGGTTGACGTCTTCTTCATTAATTGCCTACTCTTTGTTTTTTTGGTTTTTTTTTTCATTTGTAATTGAACTTTCATCATCTTCTTGTTGTCTTCCATAATTGGTATCTCCTCGGGTTGAATGGTCGGTTCACAATCTACATCTACGGGCCATGGGAACTCATTTCTTTCAAATTTTTCGAGTGGATTATACCTCCACCTTTTAAAATCATACTAAAATATGTCATCTTCCACACACAGTTTGTTTTCATTTGACTTGATAAGATCAGTGTAGTATTTTGCAAGTACCTCCT
The DNA here is from genome assembly GCF_002742605.1 of Olea europaea var. sylvestris. NCBI lineage: Eukaryota > Viridiplantae > Streptophyta > Magnoliopsida > Lamiales > Oleaceae > Olea > Olea europaea. Next base: position 72,896 of record NW_019234179.1, read on the forward strand.
CGTTCAACATAGAAGGACCATATCCCACAAAAGTGTCAGAAGGGATACACTTGCCCACAGTCAAGTAGCATTCAAAACATGTGTCAATTGCTAGTTTTTGACATCTTAAATATCTTCAAATCTTAGGAGCTTGAGCTGATAGGGATCAGCGCATGTATTCAAGCGATGGCCAGAATAATGCACCCCATAGCAGAATTCACAATAGATATCTCCTTCGTTATACTTCATGTTGAGATTATTTATTGCAATTTTTTTTTTACCATGTCAGCGTCCAAATCCTAGATGCACTGCTGAATGGTACTTGGAAAGAATACCAAACAAGAGATATCAGGGTGGGCAGCAAAAATTAACAAAATGAAATAAAGATAAAATTAAAATTTAATATAAACTACTAAACTAAAATTAAATCTGTCATTCTCCGATAATGACGCTAAAAACTTGTTCGTAGAAAATCCGTAAGGGTACGAGATCATTATACAAGTAATAAGATTTATGAGTTAATAGTATCGTTTTCATAAGGAAAAGGTCTAATATCTAGTTCAATAGCTTTTATTAAAGTCGAAATAATGTAAAATCAAAAGAGTTGGTTTGTATATATTCTATGCTAATCCTAAACTAAGAAAGCAAATTAAATATTTATCTAATATGTGAAAGTTTGTATTGAAATCATGAATCCCCCTATTGCCATTTAATTCAACTCTTAATTCATAATTTCGTAAATTCATGTATTTAAGACAATCAATTATCCACTTTTATTCAATATTCTTTTCCAAGATATATTAAACTTATGTTTAATACGATCCGATTCTACTTCTAGTCCGAATTCATATAAGAAACATGCCTTTATTCAGGATTCATCACACATGATTGCACATGCCTTAGATATTACTTCGAATACCTATTGTCCATATATTGATTTTGTCGAGTTTTAGACTTATTGTGAGTATTCCTACGCTACAATAAGCAACTTACTATCTAATTGTGATCAAGTAATAACTCAATGGAAATGCAAAATCAATCAAGAAAAAGTAAGACATCCTAAACTAATTATCTTAAATTAAAATAAACAAATAATAGGGTTCATCATTCAAAAAGACAAAGGAGAAATCTATCCAACTATTCTAATTATTAAATTATATAAGAAATAATGAAAAGACATTACCCGGATCGAAGAAATATGGAAAAAAGTAGAAAAATCCACTTTTTCAAATGAAATCTTGATTTTAGATAGATAATTTTCGAGAATCTTGCACAATTCCCTTGATGTTAATGATTTAGCCTCATTCTTAGCCTCCAAAATATGTTGAATCTATGAATTATTTAGATCTAGGGAGGTTTCTCACATTTTGGACAAATTCTGGTATTTAAAGGATGCTCAAAATATTGTTTCCAAAGTAGAGTTTCAATTGGAAAAGGAAACAAAATTTGGCATTGAAAAACTACCATGTGGTCGCATAGTACAGATGGAATCCGTCGCATAGAAGAAATCATAATGGGTTTTGGAAGCACTGGAGGCATGGATGCGGTCGCATTGAATTAACACTATGCTACCACATAGATATACTTTTTTTTGGCCTGATAGCTTTCAGTATTTTAGAACATATTTTTCTCTCTCAATATTCGATTGAGTTGATTTAAAGCGTGTTGGAAAGCTAACTCAAAGATACACAATTCTTCTAATTTAAATTTTACCAATTCGAATGTTTGCTATCTGAAAAAGGGTCTCAATTTGAGGCTAAAAATTCAGAAAATAACTTCTTCAACTGGAAATTGATTTATGATAATACTTTGACTATTTTTCATTCTTTGGCTTCGTTCCTCATCCAATTGACCCCGAACACTCTCTAATCTTCATAGTGAGGTTCAACACAACTTTTGAGTATTTGCACTTTAGTCTTCGAACTTTGAATTTTTTTCATTTCAGCCTGTTTCCCTTGTAATCTTATTCCTTTATCTACCAATTGTATTCACTTAAATCCTTGGCATCTTCAATATTCATTTCATAAACCATCTTATCTATGGATTGTTTGCAATTTAGTTCCCAAATTTTTTATTTGATTCGATCGAGCCCATTTGTCGTTCTTCCTTCCAATTCTTCGTCAAAACATAAGTTTTCCTAATAAAAGTAATAACTAACAAATTAGGTACTGATTTGTCTAAAGAAAAAAAAATATTATCATTTAAGACCCCGAATAAATATAGAAACTACACTTATCAAAAATCATGGCTCACAAAATCTAAGTATTCCTTAAAAATCTTTGCCATAAAAGCAAATCTTCACCATAAATACCTCTTGTCGATGAGACCTCTGTCATTTGACTCCCTACAATGAAGATTCTCAATGCTAGCAAAATTAATTTGAAGGATATACTAGAGTGAGATAGGGTTGGGCAGGTATGGTTGATTGGAGGAGTTGTGTAAACAAATATCTACTAGATTGGGGTTATGGTGGTTTGGGATATTTGTGTAGAGGGAGATTCTATTTATCTTATAAATGTATGTATGTATGTATGTATGTATTATTATTATTATTATTATTATTATTATTATTATTATTATTATTATTTATTCCTTCATTTTTGAAATTTTTTTGTAAGTTTGTTGAATGTGAAATTGTTATTTAAAGTATTGTGGTTATGTAGTTTTTCTTTTCTTTATTTCACGTGTTTTCATTGGGAAAATATTACCTTTATTCCATGCATTTTTATTGAGAAAATATTGTTTTCTTTATTCCACGTGTTTTTGATACTATTTTCATCTTCAAGAATATTGTTAGGGTTTTGATATATAACGAATACTATAGAAGACTTGAAGGTTGGGAGAGTGTAAATTGTGAATTAAAATATTAAAATTAGTGAATTAAAAATTGAAAGTTCTTGAATCAAATTCAATCATGAACTCAATTATTGATTTAGTAAAATTGTAAATTTATGTTTTTACGTTATAATCATCCAGGTGAATATCCCACAGAAATCCTAATTTGTTAATTGAAGATTTTTTTTTAAGCAATTTGTATTAGAATTTATTCTTAAGACGTGTTGTTCATTCTTAAAAGAAGTAATCCAAACACGTGTATTTTCATTTTTATTTGATGTGGAATTTATATCTTAATATGCCCCAAAAGATGGTGGGTCATTTTATGCAAACTAATCTTGAAATTTGTGTACTCATTTTTTTGATACCATATTAAGATAATTTTATCTTAAAAGCTCAACATTATTAAGATGAGTAGCCTAATCCCTTCTATGTTGATATATATTTTAATCTTTATTCGATTGAAATTTATCTCTTAACATTTATAACATACATAGCCACTCCAATACTAATCATAAAAGTGTTTCATCTGAGATTTTCACAATTTTCCATGTTGAATTGGTGACTGGACTCTGCTTTCAAGACAGTTTTGTTCCCCAAATTTCAGGTTTTTACACCCTTGGACATAGTACAGTAATTGCATTTTCCCCACATCTTGATTCATATGTTTGATGCCAAATTGTCCGTTTACTCTTCAATTAATTTTTAATACATTACTACAATACTGAGGTGTCATAATTTTAGAGATGCCACCCATAAATTTAAAAAAAAAAAATTGTCAAAAAATTTAGTGGGTTTTGACATCATTAGAATTGTGACACTTCAAAATAGTAATATGGCGTCAAAATGTTATGGAAGACTATCAATGAAAACCGTAGATCTAGGCTCTCGCAAACCCCCTTTTCAATAAGGGGAAGAGATGGGAAAAGATAGATTCCTATTACTAGAAGCATAATTGTTCATAAAAATAATATTTCGATTTAAAACTCTGCAAGTGTACGGTTCGTTAATAAGTAATAAAGTGGAATTTAGAGTTCTAAATATCATCTCACAGAGATTGAATAGTTTAATTCTATCTAACTTGACCTTAATCGAAACCAAATTATCAAACAAGATTTGTAGTATCTCAAATTAACCCTAATTTTGGCCTAATATGCAAATATGTATGAATCGAATGGACTAAAATGCAAAGTAAATGTTTGAACGCAAGTTTGATGTAATCAATGAATATAAAGCGCATTAGGATGACGAATCCCCAAGCAATGCTCACCTTTAATCCTAGTTCTACAATTTGATAACATGTTGAATTTTTGAAGAATCAATGCTCATAAATCTATCCAACAATCTCTCTTAAATTACGTTGAACCTACTCTCATATACCATCTGCCTATATCTTTATGACGAGTGTAAATATACAAGAATGCATGCTTATTTGTGAGAACTTAAAGATTCACACAAGGCATAGAGGTAAATCTCTATCCCTTATCGGACCCTATGATGATTTATACCCTACCAAGCTTATTCCTCTTCTCTCGAATATATGTAATAAGTCACTACACTCACACAATTATGTGCACATAAGCATGAAAGAAATTAAGTGTATATAAACCATTCAAAAAATTTCATATCATGCTTTGATGTCAATATTGTAAAACAATAAATCAAAAATTCAATTTATAAGGTTTATCGATCTCTTAGTACATATAAATCTAGCCTAGCATGAAGAAAGTAATAGAATACACAACGAATTTTGACGAAGCGACATCACCCAATTAATTGTTGATCTAAATCTTCACGTCTTGGGGTTGTTTTTCGAGTTTCTTGCCTCGTTCTGCGCTCTTAAAATCCTTGGGAATAGGTTGGAATGTGTGGTGAATGCTTAAGGATGGCTCTAGGGTTTTAAAATACTTCTTAAGATTTGTTTCCATAAGAATTTCAGTCAGAATAGGAAACATAATTTTTTCGTCGCAATTGGCCAGGGCGACTGCCCAGGCTAATGTTTTCGCCTCGGTAATTGTTCCTAGATGTTGGGTAGTCGTCCATCCTAAATAATTGGGCAGTCACTTAGTTATAAAAACTTCCAAATGTTGCATTTTGATCTCCGAATTCAATTCTTGATTTTTTTTCAGATCTTTTCTCCTTTTTTTTCCTTCTCCCAATACTTCAAGTCTTCATTAAATTTGTCCTTGAGTATTTCATATTGTCGTTTCTGCTTTCAGTTCATCTTTTGGATATTTGCACTTTGGTCCTTGAACTTTTATTTTCTTCCATTTTGGTCCTTTTTCATTTATTTTCTCTTGAAATCGGCTACATTCATTAATATAATCCTACAAAACATAATTACAAAGAATTAAGTTGTATTCAAATACTTTTATCAACAATTTGTCATGTTTTGTGGCAAAATAAGTATGTAAAAATGCACTTATCAACAATCTAGCATAAAAAACTCATGCATGATTGTAGGGACTAGAAGTCCTCCATACTTAACTTCGATTGGAAATTTAGCCAAACAACTTAAGAATTCGATAAAGAAAAGTCATAAATGGCCTAAGCTAATGGTATCAATATATGTTCACCGCAATAGTAAAGTATGCCAAGTGGCTGAAGAATAAGATGTACGATATAAGCCACAATGATTTTAATAACATACGCAATCTTACCATAATAACATTTACTATACAAGGGGACACACACAATACATAGAGATGGACAAAATATTTGACAAGGATTTTTGTCTTACAATACTCAGCAACATAACACCAATACAACACCGATCAGAACAACAGAAAAATTACGAATCTTTTTTTCCACGCATTGAATTGACTTGAGAAAACATAGAAAGTCACAATGTCTATTCTTTTTTTGCAGGATAAACAATGGAAAAACAAATATCGAAAACTACCAACAGAATCAAACGACTCTGCCACACATTGAAAGACCCTCATTTTGGTAACTAGTAATCGAATGATAGGGTCTTCTGCACTTTGAAGGCAGTGGAGGATCTCAAATTTTGAATTTGAGTGTCCTCTTCCTCGACAGGATCTACACTCCAATTCAATTGATTGACACCAAAAGTCAGTACATTGATACTCTCTTCTGTCTCTTTTGATATGTTCGATTCTTGGTAAACCCCAAGATAAGTCTTAATATATTGCGCTAACGTCTCTTTCACATCTTCTTTGTACACTAAGCAAATCCCACATCCTCTTGGCTTAACCTACGCCTCTTCCATTGTCCTAATTGTAAGACATCCATCTATTTTAGCCCAATCATCTAACCGAAATTTCAGAAATTGAAGCTGGAAAAGATGGAATGATACGTAGCTTATCCACACAAGAGCAGATTTATAGTTCTCTTCTATCTTGATGATCCCTTTCCCCTTTGCCAGGTAACGTGGCATGGATTCGTGTTAAACACCTCCAACATTCATAGAAATACTTTCTTTTTCTTACTAGATTTCCTATTGATGCAATAACCTAAGCGTTATTTTATTAGTTTTTTCCTACTAATTAGGCATCAAAACCATAAAAAGTAATTAGGATCTATCTCATTCCATGTTAACAAAGAAGGTTGAAACATGCCCTCTAAGCACCAGAGAAAGCTATCCTACCACCACCTAAACAGTTTAAACTTAGTTATGTATTAAAAATCCCGTCCGCATTTACTCTAAGTATGAACCATGGAATCAGCATTGATTTAGTACAGATAATTACTAAATCCATGTAGTAAGAGTAATTGCTCTTGCACGTACTGGAAAGGGCAGAATTTAGAGACCAAAGAGTTTAGTAACTCATCAGCGGCATATTTGAACAGTTTGAAGCAATTGAAAAATGAGATCTTCTACAAGAACGTATGCTTTCCTGAGATATCAGCCAAGCTCTGTAATGAATGGCAATCATCTGCACCTAGAACAGCTATACTTTTTGGTAAATCTGGCAGTGATTCAAGACTTGAGCAACTTTCTAGTGTCAGGATTTTTAGCCGAGGAAGTTCAGAAATCTTTTCAGGAAATTTACGAAGTTATTTCTGCTCAGATCTAACACTTCCAGACACAATAAGCTGCCAAGATCAGCTGAAATTTCCTCAAGTAGATCGCAAGAACTGAAAAACTGGCTGAAGTGACTACTTAAGTATTATCTGTTGAATGATTATAAATTTGTGCACAATATTTAGCGCCGACTAGATTTCGAAATCTGTGGATTATTTCACATACCTATTGAAGAAAATGTAACTTAGATTTATGAGAATAATTAGATGGACAAAAAAATTATTTGTGCTCGTACGCAATTATTGGATCTTGGGTGGAGCTAAAATATATAAGGTAGATAAGAGAAAAATGTAACTTAAGTTGGTGAGAGTCCCTTGTTATTGCTTTTATTTAAAAAATAAAGATTAATAATTAGATTGGACAAAGGATTGACTAGATATTATCTAAATTATTGGAGCTTGTAAGATATATGTTCGAACAGGTCCTTTGGTAGCTCTATAAAGTTTTGGACTCAATTACAATTGCTGTGATAGTTTTGGATTTATACGTAATTGTATTCAAAGTTTAGGAACTACACTTGAAATTGCATCAATGATGGTCTAATTAGACTTGGACTTAGAAGGAAACACCATTTTTTTCTATATAAGTAATCAAAGGGGCGCCTTGGAAACTATACTTAACACTAGGTGCATTTTCTTTCTTAAAAAGGGAAAAAATGCTTTCATGCTTTCTTGATCTATCAAGTGTAGAATTAGATATTTAATTTAATTGAAAGGATGTTCATACATCGATATAGTCTATATTCTTGAGAATACCATAAAAAAAGGCTGAAAGCTTCAAGTTTCAGGGTTTTACACCCTTTGATGTAGTACAATAATTGTATTTTCCCCAACTCATGAGTTCGTATCTTTGGCGCCAAATTTTTTGACTACTATTCAATAAATTTTTAAAACATCACTACAATTTTGAGCCATCACAAATTTAGTTATGGCACCTGATGAGTGTGTTTCACTCACTTTTATACCTTTTTAACTTGATTATTGGCTAGATTCTATAAGTATTGAACATTTTTAATGTGTTTGTTAGAGTTGTTTTACGGGTTTGATGAGGTGGCTTCAGAGACAGGAAAAAACAGCATAGTACCACACCTAGGCACCCAGGTGCTACACCCAAAAAAAAAAAAAAAAAAGGGGAGAAAACCATTGATAGAAAGGGTGTCGCCCCTTGGGTGCTGAGGTGCTACCTATAAATCCTTCGCGGCGTCAGCACTTAAAAATTTTAAAAAATTATAAAAAATTTAATGGATTTCAATATCTTTAAAATTGTGACACTTCAAAATTGTATTAAGGTGTCAAAATTTTGTGGAAGACCATAGATGTAGGCTCTTGCCAACCCTCCTTTCAACAAGGAGAAAAGAAGGGCAAAAATTAACTCCTATTAGCAGATCCGCAATCCAAAATAGAAAACTTGTGCATGATGTAGCAGAAGGCGAAGGAATACAAATTGTAGGGACCATAAGTCCTCCATATGTAACTTTGATAGGAAATTTACCCATACAGCATGAGAATTTGATAATAGCCTAAATCAATGGTATCAATATATGTTCATCGCAATTGTAAAGTGTGTCAAACAGCTTCAGAATAAAGCCATAGAAGTCACAATGATTTCAATAACATACACAACCCTCACCATAATACCATTTATTGTACAAGGGTACACACACAATACATAGAAAGACCGTCTAAAATAAGCAATACTAAGGAATAGAACACCCAATACATCATCAATCTGAGCAATAGAAAAATTACGAATTTTTTTTTCCAAGCATTCAATTTAATTGAGCAAACCACGATATTTACTCTCTCTCTCTCTCTCTCTCTCTCTCTCTCTCTCTCTCTCTCTCTCTCTCTCTCTCTCTCTCTCT
>NW_019234179.1:81666-84606 GCF_002742605.1 Olea europaea var. sylvestris
GTTTTGCACAAAAAAAAAAAGGGAAAAAAAACATAGAAAATTCCCAACAGAGTCAAACAACTCTGGAAAACATTGAAAGACCCTCATTCTGGTAACTAATAATCGAATGATAGGGTCTTCTATACTTTGAAAGCAGTGGAGGATCTCAAACTTTGAATTTGAGTGCCCTCTTCCTCGACAAGATCTACACTCCAGTTCAATTGATTGACACCAAAAGTCAGTACATTGATACTCTCTTCTGCATCTTTTGATATGTTCAATTCTTGGTCAACCCTAGGATAAGTCTCCATATGTTGCGCCAATGTCTTTTTCACATCTTCTTTGTACACTAAGCGAATCCCACATCCTCTTGGCTGAATCCATGCCTCTTCCGTTGTCCTAATTGTAAGACATCCATCTATTTTAGCCCAATCATCTGAATGAAATTTCGGAAATAGAAGCTGGAAAAGATGGAATGATACATTGCCTATCCGCACATGAGCAGATTCATAGTTCTCTTCCAGCTTAGTGGCAGTTAGAGTGATATTAGCAGTGAACTCCACATGATCCTGGCTTATCAATTTTAACGTGACCCCAACTTTTGATTTTGACACCAGACGCTCAAAGACAAAGGAGACTGCAACCCCAGTGACATTCTTATGCCAATCTGGAGTTAAGGGGATGGTTACTGAATGACTCATGCTTTGATGGCTGAACCATTCTGGAAGCTCCCTTCCAGGAATGATTAAACTAAATCGATTATCAACAACAGGTTATCCCTGTAACAGGAAATCATGTGAATAAACTTCCAGAGTTTTATAACTACATTTATATAACTCGTGTTATGTTATTGATATAAAGATGCTTAAATAATTCGTTCAGTGCTTAATGAAGCCGTTACCTCATACAAAAGACTGCTTATATGTTCTATGTATTATTGTAAGCCTTAAATAGCATCTCTATAACGTTGCAGGTTCACTTTTTTCCAGTTTTTTCTACAGATTTCTGATTTTATTGAAGTGTTACTTTACTAATTTCTTCTCTACTAATTAGGCATCACAAGCATAAAATTAATTAGGATCTTTCTCATTTCATCTTAACAAAGAAGGTGGAAACATGCCTCCAAAGCATTAGAGATAGCTATCCACCCACCACCTAACCAATTTAAACTTAGTAATGTGTTAAAATCCTGCATTTATTCACTCTATGTATGAACCATGGAGTCAGCATTATTTAGCAGAGATAATTACTGAATAAATCTTAGTAGTAAGAGGAACTGTACTTACACGTGTACTGAAAGGAGAGAATTTGGAGACCAACTTGTAAAGACGAGGTTCCAATAGATATTAGAGATTACAACAATAAAATGTGCAGTAATGTAAAATCAAATGACAAGAAACGTAGATATCATTAAAAAATTCCCTAAGGCAGTAACAGATCGAAGAATCGCCCAAAAATATAAGTGCTTCTGTGTCCGGAACAACCCACTGCCAGTTGATCTTTAACCAAGGCTTAGAAATCAGGGTGTTTTTGCACTCAGACTAGAATCATCCAAGATCACAGAAGATTCGATATTCTCACTTCGCACAAAAAATAAATAAATAAAAAAAAAATGTTCACACAAGAACACACACCACTTCTAAGTAAAAGAATCACTCAAGATTATTAAAAACCGATTTGAGAAAGTGATGAAATTCAAATGAGATCTTTGATTTTCAGAGAGAAGGAGAAGAATAACTCAAATGGCTAGAGTAGAGAGAAGTCCCTATAAAACTAGGAAAATCACGCATCTCAACCCTAGAGCTACCTTATATATGAGTCACCAAATGGTCAGCCATCCAATGGACATGGGGTTGACACATGGCATCATCATGGGCGTCCATTAGAAGAAACATGGTCTTGAAAATGAAATTGCGTTCTTAATAAACCAGCCAACACTTTAAAATTAACAAGGAAATGACAGCTGGTCAACTCACACAATTGCATCATTGTGCCACACCATTCCACAAGTAGATAATGGAGCAACTTATCAGCAGCATCATTGTTCTCCTCATTTTTGAACAGTTTGAAGCAATTGAAAAATGAGGGCTTCCATAAGAAGGCATTCTTTTCCGAGAGATCAACAAAGCTCAATGAATGGAAATCATCTGCATCTAGTACAGCTATTCTTTTTGGTAAGTTCGGCAGTGATTCAAGACTTGTGCAACTTTCCAGTGTTAGGATTTTCAGTCGAGAAAGTTCAGAAATTTTTACAAGAAACTCTACGAAGTTATTTCTGCTCACATCTAACACTTCCAAAGACGACAAACTGCCAAGATCAGCTGAAATTTCCTCAAGTAGATCTGAGAAACTGAGATCCAATTTTTTTAAGGAACATAAACCTGATAAAGGTGGTTGGGGTGGAGGCAAAGAACCTTTTGTCTGGTTACTACTGGAGAGTCCTAATTTTTGCAAAGGTAACATACTAGATATGATGAGGACATCGAACGACGTTTACTTATTTTATTTAAGCTTTATTTATTTTCTTGGACTATTATTTAAATTTGGACTTGTATGGGCTCGGGCCCAAGCTCGTTAGGGTTGCTTTACTATTTAAACCTATTTTGCATTGTAATTTTCAATTGATGATGAATGAATAATTATTTTGGTGGCTTATGGCGCATCCCTCCCCTTCTTCTATTGAATTCTTCTTCTATCCCCTCCCTTAATTCCCCATTCTTTCTGAATTTTTCTTCTATTTCTATTAATCATCCTATTGGTGCTGCATCAAATTTGGTATCAGGGCCTAAACTTGGGTAATCTCTCATCTCCAATTCAAAAATCTCTTTCTATTTCTTTCCTAAGAATTTGTGGAACAACACAAACAAATAAACTTTTAGCATGAGCAGCCAAGTTATTATTTTTCCAGCTTCTTCATAGTTGTTCCAAAAAAAAAAAAAAAAACTGTTCACGTTACTGTTC